>NC_071276.1:13417478-13717478 GCF_023375685.1 Ictalurus furcatus | reverse complement strand
CTGGCCACCACTACTTGCCCAAAGTTTAGTATATTGAACTGAATAAGTAATCAGTTCCACTTCCCATTTCCTCACCTTTTATTTGCACCTACTTCCCATCTTCTCTCAAATACATATGCATGAGGGAGAGAAGCACACTTTGCATGTTGATGTGTGCATGGTGCTTAAATTGCATGTTTAGGCTCATGCAAAATGCAAGGGTTTTTCCTGCAGAATGTGACCGAATTGTACTTAAAAAAAGACTCATACAGCTTTATACCTCTGGCCATTAGATAGCATATCAGATTCAAGATGGCATTAGTAATTTCTATTGTCTTCAAGCATTATCTTTTGGCTATATTGGTACTCTCAGAGATTTTCAAACCTAAACTTGAACCTGAATAGGCTAGAACCTTAAATGAGATATACTATATGTGTAAAGAACTCATGGAGTTTTGGCTCTTTTTACAGTTTCTGACTGATACAGGCCTTCTCTCATAGTCTGCAAAACTGGTTAGATCACCAGACTTAATGATTTAAAAAAAAAAAAATAGTAAGCAAGTGTTTGGTTTTTTTTTTTTAATGCATTATTATAATTTGATTCATATAAAAGAACATGAAGAGACCTGAAGTTTTCAACAGAAGTCTTTTTAGATCTAGGACACCTTGACTGATGCCTTTAAGATGACAGGCTCCTGCCAGTTCGGCTTCTGCCACGTCCCGTTCTCTTAACTTATGTTGATGATAAAGGATCAAGATCCGCTGTGCTAGCTTAATGAATGCATCTCACAGACGCCCATCTTGTCAGTCCCTGTTGTTCAGCCATAATGCTCTCCTAACTGCTGTCTCCTTCTCAAAAGGAATTGGCATTTTAAGAGGTGCTTGCCATGCTCTGCTACTCTTTCTCCATAGCCCCATGAAGAGGTGGCGTCTCTATGATTTCCCTCCAAAAGCTTAGGAAACTTTTCCCAGGAGTCTGAGAGAGTGCTCGACAGACTTATGGCGTCCCGAGCACCAGCACATTTTCTGTTCCTTTAATGCACAAAGCTTTTATTCATCTAGACAGCCCCATCTCCATTTCTGAAACACTTCTGTGGACCTGGGGAGAGGTGTGCCTGTCTTCTTTCTTTGAATGTAAAATAGTTAGGGAGACCTGTGGCATGGGGAATATTTTATTCATTGAAGAGATTTAGTTTATTTTTTTTTATTTTTTTAAAACTCTTCAGGATATCCAGATGTGATACTCAAAAGCTGTTTTGAATTGTTCTGGCTTAACCTACTGTGTGGCCCATTCATTTAAACTCATACCCTGTTTGCATGATGGAGCATTTACCACCATAACAGATGTGTTGAATTAAAGCATTAAAGACATTAAAGTAATTAACATTGATCAAACATTTTAAAAGAGGTGAATTACTCAATTTAAATGAAATAACCAAGATAATCGGTTGTATTTCCAGGTTCGCTGGGGTGAGAAAGGTTCAACAGAGGAGGGGGCGAGACTGGAGAAAGCCAAGAATGCAGTGGTTTCAGTACCAGAAGAGGTGGAACAGCCGATGATCAAAAAGCCCAAACCATCTGCACCTGCCTACCATCAATCTGAAACTAAATGGTACACTCCAATCAAGGTGAGTTGATCATATACATGACACTGCCTTTAATTTGCATATCATATACATATCATACACAATTCCATTCATAATAGAGTTACAAATGTCTGAGACACTATTTTCATTTTATTTCTATTATTTCATCAAGACCCTGAATCAGGCTTTCTTTTCAGTAATCTGAGACCCTGCCAGTATATCTAAATATTCTTGGTTTGTATAAATTGGGCATCAACCAAGGAAGACACAGACATTGCTAAACATGAGTTGTATGCAAATACAGAGATAATACCCAGGATGTTAGTGAGCCACCAGGCTTTAGCATGACCCTGGATTGTCATATAGTCAAATGACTGATATATAAATTTCCATGCATCGTTTAGGAATATATTTAAATGTATTTACGTTAAAAAAATTCTTGAGTCATTTAAACTTTTTTTGGTTATGTCTTGGTTCACAAATTTGCAGTGTTCACGTCTTACATTTACATTTACATTTATTCATTTAGCGGACGCTTTTATCCAAAGCGACGCACAAATGAGGAAATACAAGCAAGCGATCTATCAAGCGGAGAACAATACAAGTAGTGCTACCGTACAAGATCTTTTAATTGAGTTCTAGGTCTTAGCTAACTTTGTTAACCTGAGGTAATAATAATTAGTCTATTATGTTTAGAATTATGATTCCGGGATGTCATCGCTGCTCGCTCCTCAGTGATGTGTGTCGCCGGTCACTTGCGATAACAAAAAACACGAGCTCATCAAAAAAGCACCACAAACCTTTGCACATTTTACTATTCGTATTGCAAATAAATAGCTGCACATTTAAAAACAGCATTACAGCATTTATTTGTTTGATCCAGATCGATAATATAATGTTCATGTATGATCATGGAAAGCGTGTGTAAAGAACAGAGACTATTTAGTTTTTATGACATGGTAACCTGCCTGTGTACTGTATAGCCTTAATTAGATCCTATTCATATTTACGAACATAAAATAATGCATAATAATGCATTAACAGCTGAGCCATAACGATGGGAAAATGTATGGAATATTTACTATTTATTACTATTAATAAATCTAAATGTCATATCTTAAAATATATTTAAATACAGTTTATAGTACTCAGTTATCACCACACTGCTGTCTTGTTTTCTGTATTAGCATCAGCTTTGTTTATTATTACCAGGTCATTATATTAACACCAGACAATGAACCATTTCGTACTGTGATTTCTGTAATATATTTGATCACTGCTATTGTTTACAGTAAATTATCAACTACTTTTATATCTGTTAGTAATAAATGATTAAATCTTGTTGAAGAATAATTTGGGAACAGTAAATACTTCAATACTTCATAGCAAGGTTTTTTTTTTTTTTTAATGCAGGGTCGTCTGGATGCACTATGGGCTCTACTGCGGAGACAGTATGATCGAGTTTCCCTCATGCGACCCACTACTGAAGATAAGGTAGGCCACAGAAACCTAGTAAGGTTTACCCACATTTGCAAACTGGCAAGGTTTACCTACATTTACAAACTGGCACACAGACATCATGACATTGCTGATAAAACTGGAACCATAAGTCCCAAAGACCAGACATGTGCAGTCAGATATACATAAATAAATTAAAGGGCAGGAAAATTCTGTGTAGCACAGGAAATTGGATTTCTGCATACAGTTGTGTGTGTGTGTGTGTGTGTGTGTGTGTTACATCATGCAACAGCTGCACACACTCAGAACAGGATGACATTCACACCCAAATACGGTAAACCACTGCAGGGTTTTCTTCCTCTTGCACTGCACATAACAATGCAACAAAGTTGTGAAAAACACAGGCACCTATACTCTCCTGAGTGAGATTGCGTTCATGAGGTTATACGGATAAAAATGATATATGTATGTAAGAGCTGAGATTCTTTACACATCATCTAGGATACAATAGTTAAATAATTAGGGAACTTACAACATTTCAGGGATGCAATATTAAGTGTCATAGTGAATACACAATAGCTTAATCATCTGTCTGTTTCAGTCAAACACAGCATACTCTAGGAAGGAGCATAATATGAAGTGTGTGTGTGTGGGGGGGGGGGGGGGTAAGGCTGTTAGCAACAGCTCTGCAGCATTAGCACTGATGACATCCTGCTATAGAAAAAAAACAGACAACCCTTGCTAGTGCACTCATACTTAAAATGGTTTTGTTATCAAAACTAACACATTAGTAATTATTTGAATTATTAAAGCTATAGACTTTAATTATTCAATGAACCATTGAAGAAACATTTTTTTAAGAAGTTACAAACCCTTCATTATCCAATGAACCCTTAAAAACACCTTTTTCGAAACAAGAACCCTTAATTTATACAATCAATTTTTAAAGAACCCCTTTTTGGAAGCTAGATACCCTTAATTATCCAATGAAGCTTAAGTGAGCCCCTTTTGGAAGCTAAGTGCCCTTATTTATCCAGTCAAACCTTAAAGAACAAATTTTCGAAAGCTAAGATCCGTTAATTACCCAAGTGGACACTTAAAGAATCAATCTTGGAAGCCAAGAACCCTTAATTATTTAATGAAACTTCAACAAGCTTCTTTTTTGGATACTAGGAGCCCTTAATTATCTAATGATCCTTTAAAGAGCACTTTTTTTGGAAACCAAAAGCCCTTAATTATCCAGTGAAACCTTAAAAAACCCTTTTGGGAAGTTAAGGACTCTTATTTATTCAGTGAACCCTTTAAGAACATTTAAAGAATTTCTTTTGTTTAGTTCTTTGTTTTGTGCTTTGTTTTCTGGAAAATGCCCGGTTCCTCCATTTTAAAAATTTTTCAGCATATTTGTGTAGTTGAACTTGACACAAAATGAACTTAACCCCTGCTGGAGTCAAATTCCTCTCTGCATTCCCATGTTTTTCTATTCGCCAGGCACATTGTTGGTTTGTTCAGGCTTTTTTGCTAGCTACTGGATTGTAATAGCTTCAGCCAGTAGATAAAACCTTGCACTTGAATAAAATTGTTCCATTCCATGTGTGTATTAAAAAGAACAAATATTAGAAAATATTATGTGCAGGTACAACCAGAAATAACTGGAATAGCAAAGTGGGCACAGAACAAAAAAAAGTGCTGCACACAGCTAGAGTTTGAGCCACTATTCGTGACCTTTCTCTAAACAAAACCCAAAACCTCAACAACTCCAAGCAAGTCCAACCCTGGGGAGCATTCAGAGTCATTGGAAGACTCTGAGCAGGTCCCTGGCACTCTTTTCAAGGCCGCAGTTTGAGCGTACTGACTTTAAAGCGCTTCATCAGGTGCACTGTGCCCAGGCGAGCGTTATCAAAGCTCGAGAAGTCCCCCGCCTGAGGAGAGAGAGTGGGGGCTTTGATGGGCGACAGGAACCCTCCGGGGTCATGAATTTTTCAGTGCTGGATCGCCGGGTTACAAGGACTCATACAGGTGTAAGGAAGCAGGTTGTCGCAGACATCTGTTCAGCTTCTGGACCCTGGGGTCCCTCCCACCATTCCCCTGTTTCTCACTCAACCCCCACTCCAACACACACAAACACACACACACACACACACACACACACACACACACACACACACACACACTGCCTGTAGCCAGACTGCAGGATTCTCAGCAGCTGTAGGTTTTATAAGCAGTCCAAATACTTACTGGTCTCCCATTTTACTGCCTGAGGGGCTCCAACACCAAAGGTAGAGCAGGAGATGGACACAGCTGCACTGCTGCACTTGCCCGGGGCACAAATAAAGAGATCTAATGCACTTTGACTGTGTTGTTGGGGAGATCTGGGAGCCAGGGAGGCACTTCAGAGCCAACTTAGCACCGTAACATCTGCCGCTGAGTTTTTCCGGAAAAGAGCGGCTAGGGACAGCAGGTAGCGGAAAGCGTCAGCGCCTTTTGAACGGCCGCCTGGCTTTCTTGCCCGCCTCCAATCCGACTGGCTTGCTATTGTTTTACAAAGCAGAAGCCTACAAAAAGCTGCTAACAAGCTCCTTTATAAATGATACATTAACATACATTAACCCTGGCGATCTGTCGCAGAAATCCAAAGTCACCGCACACAAACTGAGAGGAAAGGACTGCTCATTTGAGGTGTTTTAAGACTCATGCTTTTTAAATCCCTATGGGCTACAGAGAAAAACTGATCAAGACTGCATTGAAGGTACATTTCCCAGAAAGAGCTCAGTCTAATTCCACAAAGCTTCCAGCTCTTGTTATGGTTCCCTATAGTTATGATTGCTAGTTTCTGTTCTCATAAATTCAAGGAAAGTAATGACTCATTATCCCTTAAATCTACAGAAATTGAGACAGAAGAAGCACGAGGAACATTTCTTTTTCCCCTCAAACAGCAAACAAACAATCTTTTTTGTTCAATGCATGCATATAATGTCGCTTTAGTGTCACCCCTATAACCCTGCACATAACAAATACCTTATTAGCACACAGTCTTGAAGCATCATAATGGCAGCGCTTGTAACGAGGCGGGTTGCGTTTTTTTAAACGGTAGAAATTTTAACTGCAGACAAAGGCAGTCGTGATTCCGTGACTCATGATTTCCGGAGAGTGGGGGTTAAAAAGCAGCCCACTGTGACAGTGTCTTAATTTACCAGCCATCGGCCACATAAACAGTGTTCCAGGAGCATTTTAATTAAGCGACTACGAGCGGGCAGCGAGATGCAGCCCAGTTCTTGAAGAATGCCATTAGAGGAGGGGGTGGATGGGCGTCGAAGATGCAAGGGTAGCAGCACTGGCATGGGCAAAGAGCGTCTTGGCGGAGGAGGGTAGCAGCGAAAGAGGAGAAGCAAGAGATTAAGTCACTGGGCTGGCAGGCCGAGTCCCTCAGGTCTCAGACACACATGGCCAGATTGAGATTTTAACACACATGGCCAGATTTAGCCATGGTAGTGTGTAAGAGCTTGGATCGGGGCATGACGCTCACAGACAATACTGGACTGTTTGTACTGCGCCCAGACGAGTGAGAGAACTCGGGTCCTAATGAACTAGCCAGAGCAGTATGAACTGAAGCCTGGCAATTTCAGCGAGGAGACATTTAATCAGCAGAGTCACGCGCTGTGGCACAGTGCTGTAAATATGGTTTGGAATTTACAAGTTGAGGCAAATGCTGTCTCCTTATATCAGCTGTATGGCTTTGCCCATTCTTATTATAGAAATGTTTAGTCTTTCATGTTATTCTTCAGTTTTTTTTGCAGTGAGGAAATTAATGAAACTGCTCAATTAGATCCTGATTTTCTCCCTGAATCACTGCATTCAGTATTCCATTACAGCCTTTGTTATGCAAATTAATTAGCATTAATTTACTGATTAAATTGCATGATGCACTAGATATTTACATCAAAATAAACCAAAAAAGAGAGGGAGACAGCTAAATAGGGAAAGATCTAACAGCAGAGACTAATAACTGTTTGTAAATACATAACAGAATATATTAACGGTGTATTATTTCATGACAAACACTATACCAAATGCCGTGCTGTATTAAATATAATGAACTGACTCAGTGATGAACAGAAAGCACTCTTGTTGCAAAAAAAAAAAAAATGCAAATGGTGTTAAGTACCCTAGATCAGAGAGCATGAGATTTCTAATTAACAGGGTAATTGGAATTAAACCAGAGCATCACAAATAATGAAGTGTTTCGAAAAGGAGCCGACGTTTGCACACAAGAAGAGTTAAAGCGGCTGATGGAGCACAAACACAATTACCGAAGTTTGACTCCTCCACCTCCTTCTCTCTCTGAATCACCTTCGCTCAGCCTCCTTGGCCTTTTATTGGCTTTAAGTAGCTGGTGTGGAAATGCTATAATGGGAGAATTGTGTTTGGGTGCATGTGGGGGGCAGTCCGAGGGAACAATAGGTGTGTTCAGACTCCTCATTAGCGTTATCAGTGGACGCTCCTGGTTCGCACTAACAAGCGGCATGTCGAAAGCTGACACTTTCATTCAGCCGCTTCGGCCCCAGAAGAGAAGTGACAGCTTTAACGGTGGCAGGGGCTTGCCGATTTCAACGAAATGGCCCCTCGCTTTTTGAACCAGATTAGATCTACCCCCACCTCTTTTTTTCTATTCGAAATATTTCGGCACGCGAACTGCAGAAAAGTAGGGCAGATGTCCGGACGGCTGGTTGTAAATTTGGTAATGTGCGCAGTGTTAAGCTGCAAGGCTCCCCGCGCAGCCAGGCCTGCTGGTAACAGGATTAGATGGGGGACCCCAGTGAGCCCACGTCAGTTTTTTGGAAATGTGGCTCTGGGAAGAAGGGATTGAGTAAAGCAAATAGAGAATAAGATGGTCTGAGCTTACACTTCCTAAGAAAAATTCTGCATAATTGTTGTCCTGGAGTATTTGTGTTGTGCAATAATGATTTATAGAGACAGGATTTTTAATTATTACTCTAGAATATTAAAGGAGATAACTACTACAAGTATGAGAATAACAATGTATTCCATTTCTATTTTATTTAGCTTTTAATAATTATTTTTTGGAAGATTCCTATTCAACTGATTTTGTTCTCCTGTGAAATTTGAACACAATATTTTATTTCTAAACATTTTATGCTATTTTTATTTTCTGAAATAAGTAACTTTTTTGCTGGTGTATCTTTGACTTATGATTATTTTTGTGGGTCAATACCCAATGATTTCCCCTACGTCCTTCTCTTTACTCAGTCAGATATGATATATGTTTAGATTTTTTTTTATTATATCACGGTTGCAATTAACTCGCATTATTGTTAATGTCAGCTTTTATTTTTGTGGGCCGGTTTGTTGCACAGATTTATGTCTCCATGTGTCAGACTTACACAGAAATCACGCAGGGAATCAGTAATGCATTATAATGCCTTCTGCTCTTCATCTGATTAATTTGAATTTTTAATGTGATGAAATGGGAAATATGTTTGCATATATAGATATAAAGAACTTTATTTAGAATGCGTTGCTTCAAGTATCGTTTTATGCACTAATTACAGTATAATGTGAGAGTGAAATCTGCATAATATTAAGACAGAGCATCCAATGAGCAGTATAAAAAAAAAAGCTACAGAATAGTTGTATAAGATAAAACCATATTTCCAGTAATGTATTTGTATTTTATTTAAATAAATTTTCATTCAGTGCTCAACATATCATTTGGTCATAAAAAAGTAATGTTTTGAAATTATTTTATAAATGTATTTGTCTTTTTTAAAAAAGCATCTACAAAATGTAAACACTTTTTTTTAAAATAAAGTACAATAGATTTGCCATAGCACCTACTTACAAGAACAGTGAAGTGACTGTGTGACTATAAAAAATTAAATATTTTATTGTCGCTTTCAGTTACAACCAGATATGACCAGTACTATTTAGCTTTACAAAATAAATAATTAAATAATTAAATAAATAAATAAATAAATAATAATAATAATAATGCAGTTTATAGCACCACATTGTCTACCTTTTCAGCCTCATGTATAGACACTAAAGCAGCTTTAGAATATGAGTTAGATTATGAGTGGGATTTGTTCTTTAAAAATCATTTTATTTACTGAACATGAATAAAAATCTTTTCTTAACTAGAATCACAATCAGATTGACCTGATCAAATTCAGGCAGATGTCCAGGTTCGGATTATCATAACATTTTCTGCATTGATTATTGAAGTTGCTATAAATATGTAGTTCATTATTGATTGAAATTGTTGAAGAGCTCTTGAACAACAACAAAAAAGGCTTCCATACGTGCTTTATACTTGAAGTTGTGTGCATTGTCTGGAGAAAATTTCCTGCAAAAGCAAAATTCTTCACTGCCCTACAAATTGGGCTGGAATATTACGATATGGCAGAAAAGAGGCATAAATTTCAATCAATATGGCATTCATCATCATCATGATGGATGGCTATGATGCTAATGGTAACAGTTTATAATCTAACCTTAATGATGATGTCAGCCTTAATGAGTTATAGGTAATCTTGTCCCATATATCATTACCTAGTGAATAGCTCAGTTTCACGGACTTTCAGGTCTGATTGGACAAAAGAGTGAGAGATACAAAAAGGGCATTGTTTTCTCTCCTCTGTTTTATTCCAGGCATCTGAATTTGTATCTGCAAGTCTCAAAACAAATGTGTGTATGTAGTCCTGAATCCCCCTCGTTGTGTGCACAGATGCAGATACGCTCTCGTGGTCTTATTAGTTGTAACCCATCAGATGGCCCCAAACCTTTTCAAAGGTGTCTGTCACAAAGCAATGTGAAAAATATTTTTCAGATCGTGTCAGTTATATAGTTATTAGACTGTTATTATGTAGTCATTATATTTCATTATGATTTTGTTTCTATCGTTATAATTTTCTGTTACTTATTTAAGAACACATCCGGACACAGTGGCCACACTTTGTGAAGTAATATCGTATTTTCCACCTCTCTGTCTTTTCAAATTAAGATGAGAGAAACTATCCATGACTGACACCGGCACTAATTAAGACGTAAAATGGTGGTCAGCAGGTTTTTGAAGGTTACTCTATATATACTGAAGAAAGCAATAAAGGATGAGGCCACTGATGACATGTGATGTTTTCACTCAGCCTGATGCAAACTACTATTAATGCAGAAGAATGGAGTCAGGGGACAGAGATACCTTGCTCACGCTGTACGTGTGTGCATGTGTGTGTGTACACTTTCACTCCCCTTAATGAATCTTAATGATTAGCATCAGATGTGGTGTCTATCTCTATTCCGTTTGAATGGAACGAATATCGCTTCACCATTTGTACTGATGGTTGTAAGTGTAATGTTTTGCCATTATTTCGAATTTTTAATGAAGGGAATCTCAGATATTTATTTTAGGGGATTAAATATGACTATTCAATGAGTTATGTATACAAATTCAGGGATTTTCATGGATTTTCTTGCTTATTTGATTGTTATAAAACACACTGTGCAACTATTACATGAAAGTGTCACAGACTTTGCAGGCATGTAAAATAAATAAATAAACAAATAAATAAATAAATAAAGTTGTAGACAAAATTAAGCCAATCTAGAACTCATACCTAGACAAATGTTATGATGGTGTCAGGTTTTATATTATTTATATTAAGTTCAGTGAAGCTGGTTTGTTGGCAGTTGATCAAAGAGGAAGCATCTGCAGTCAGTGTGTGAAAAATATAGAAATCGAAACAGCAATGACGGAATTGAGTCATCGTGCAGCTTCCGCACTTGCAATGGTGCTGAAATATACTATATAAGAAACAGAAATTCTCTTATATTACTCCAGAAACTCCAAGCAGCCTATTTCTGTATTATACTCAAAACCAATGTAAAAGTTACCATACATTTATCATACATCTTGGTAACTTTTTACTGAGAATATGGCACAGGTGCAAACTTTTGTAATGTAAGGACATTTCAGTTTAATTCTTATTTATTCCTACACATTTTAATACTAATACCATCTCTGCAGACCAAATCCTGCTTAAAGTCTCGATTTTTAAAACAGGCACTTTATAACAGAATAGTTTATATTCCTTTTTTCCATGCTTAGAAAAAATACAGGGTATTAGATAAATACAGGGTGTCCCAAAAGACTCCATATATACAGTAGGGGACTGTGTTTGCCAGTACCACGGCGGTTGTGCCTTCGTCAGTGTATGCTCATGGACGTCCACTTCTCGGTTGGTCTCCCAGTCTTTTTGAATTTTGTTTATAAGTTTGGCAACAGTGTCGCATGTGATGCGCTGGCCATGTTTCTTATCAAAATCCATCACAACCTTGCGACAGCTTCCCGATACAGCCACGAGAATGAGTTCAATAAGTTCTCCTTCCGTCAAAGGCATTCTTAAAGGCTGTCTGTAAAAATATATATCATATAAACTAAGTATGAAAACTTTTGGAGGATTAAAAAGTGTTAATTTCCCCTATTTATGGAGACTTTTTGGACGCCCTGTAGTGGTAGAATGTTGTTGTTTGGATTGGTTAAGGATTTAAATTAGGAATGTTTATCAGTATTGTTATTATTATTATTTTTATTAATGTTGTTGTTGTTGTGCAGCATATAGCATGAACAATAATTTCCTTATCATTTAATTTCCATATCAGTATATAGTCACGCTCCTACTTGAAATTCCAGTACATTCGTTATTTACATTTACATTTATGGCATTTGGAAGATGCCCTTATCCAGAGCGATGTATAGAAGTCTCTGTCAATATAATCATCCTGATACTGGTTCACTGGGTCATGGACTAAGACCACCTTCAGTCAAAAACCCTATTGGGGAGGTAGTATAGTATAAAAAGCACTTTATTAAAGTGCTAATTTAAGTACTTCCGGAAGAGGTAGGTAGAGGTAGGTAGACGTCATTTGAAGATTGCCAGTGACTCAGCTGTTCCCTGACATCTAAGGGAAGTTTATTCAACCACCTAGGTGCCATCATTATGATGCAACATTAACTTTTGTTGGAATTTTCATAGGACTTTTATAGGTTTTATATGGTTAGAGTTAACAATGGTGAGCCACCAATCAGACTCATGTTAAGCATGTCCAGTGGACCCAGGCTTGAGCTAAGCACTATTTAATCTTGTCTTTTGATAGAGTGTGAACACCACAGACAGGAGCCTGGCTAAAAAGTATTAGCACTTGGCCTTCAACACCTTGCCCATTAGCCAGCATGAGCCACCTACAAGACTCGAGCTAAGCAGTTCTAGCGGTGGCCCTGTTGGTGGCCTCTGTCAGCCCACCTGGGAGAGAGACAGCTGTCTCTGCAGAATCCAGCGTGTGTCAGCCATAATGACTCACAGCTGACACCTCAGCGCAGGCCTTCCGCTTTAGTCTGCCATGTAGCGCAT
This sequence comes from Ictalurus furcatus, assembly GCF_023375685.1. NCBI lineage: Eukaryota > Metazoa > Chordata > Actinopteri > Siluriformes > Ictaluridae > Ictalurus > Ictalurus furcatus. The sequence goes on along the minus strand of NC_071276.1, from coordinate 13,705,033 downwards.
TAGAATAATTACTCCCTGCCATCCTCCATTTAATAGGCGCCCCTCCCCCAGTTCACACACACACTCTCACATTCATGCAGTCGCACTCCCCTCGTTTGCAAACACACACAGGAGCATACACACCCGCAGTTAGACACCCGCTGTTGGTGAATGGTGGCATTAAAACATTGAGCAAATACCCTTGCCCTGCTTGTCATTTGCCCTTAGCAAAATAAATAGCATTTTCCAATTGCAAGTTCCATTTAAAGGGAGTGAATGAAGCTGCCGCATGTATTTGGTTCAAGGGGTAAACAAACTGGCATGTGCACACACGCACACACGCACACACACACACACACACACACACACACATACTTGCAGATAGAGACATTTGCAGTCCTAGCAAGGCAAGTCCGAGGAGGCATCTCATTATCATGACATCTGCATATCTGAATGCACACTCAGTGCCCTCGGAGGTTGTGTGGACGCTGGCATGTTAGCTCTGGTCCACAGTGAGCTATGAAGCAGAGGTGTAGCTGTGGGGGATTTTGAGGTTTGAACTTTCCCTGAAATATTTTAACATTGTTCTAAATGCTCATTTGTGAGCGTTAACATAGCACACATACAGTGCAGCTGAATATATACATGTCAACATTTTTTGCATAGTAATTGTGCTATAATGGTGTTAAAAGGTCAACAGAGTAATTATTACAATTCCATATTTAACCACCAAATGATTTTATGTAGTATTTTTCCTAATCAGCCTTGAAGTTTATTTTTGGCTTTGCTATTGCTAGGAAGCATGAGGATTTCCAAAGGAGTTGCTGTTTCAGAGAAATTCAAAAATACTTTGTCACAAGTTTATGACCAAGCCTACTCTTTGTATAATGCTTCCTTTTCTTTATGCATCTGGCCAGTTCCTTTTATGTAAAAAAAAAAAAAAAACCCCTATTTTTCAAGCGACATTATTTTCCATGGCTTTATATTTGCATCATACTCCCATATCTCAATCATCCCAAGAAAAAGAAGATCACCTTTCTGCATTTCTTTACTGTATCATTCAATTCTTGGTTTGAATTTCAAAATACAATAAATAGACATACATAGACATAGATATAATGACATAACTTACATGGGATACTCTGGACATGGCAAACTAACAAAAATGCAGAAATAAAAATATATGCAGACAAACCAACTATGCAGATATACAAATTCTTGACTGATCTGTGTCCAAGATTACATGACCAATTAACACCCATCTATGATTAAACATTTACCCGAAAAGCCATCAATCCACTTTCCATATCGCTTATCCTACACAGGGTCGCGGGGGAATACCAGGGAACCCAGGGCACAAGGTGGGGGACACCTTGAATGGGGTGCCAATCCATCACAGGGCACAATCGCACATGCATTCACACACTATGGACAATTTGGAAATGCCAATCAGCTTACAGCACATGCCTTTGGCACGGGTGTATGAAACCGGAGTACCCGGAGGAAACCCCAGAAGCACGGGGAGAACATGCAAACTCTGCGTAGACAGGGCAGAGACAGGATTTAAATCCCCAAACCCAGAGGTGCGAGGCAAGTGTGCTAACCCCTCCTCTGAAAATCTTGTTGTTAAAATAAACAGTATCACAAAGTATCTTAGCTTAGTCTCCTGTACACTTGTTCTTGTCTCATTGAGGATCCTTATTGTATTTGTTCGTGTTAGGTGTGGAAAATGACCTTTTGTCTCAAATATTTCAAATGGTCCACAAACATATTCAATTAAACAGTCTCAGTATACACGCGGTTTGCAGTAAGGCAATTTTCTTAAGAACTTTCATACAGCATGTTTCATACACTGTGAAAAAAATGGGCTTTGTTTTCAACATTAACTACTGCATTGCATCACTACTTCCCCTTAAAGAAGATACAGCTTTCAGTAACCTAATAGCCCAGTGCACAATATATTTACTTAAGGAAACAGGATGACCAGCTTTTGAATACATTTACTGTAACCATTTGTTTATTGGTGAACAGATTGCATTAGTCTTGCCTTAAAGCACATTACAACCGCACACAATCGTAGCACATTTCAGAAAACATATCGGAGAACATTACTGTAAACATCTGACAATGACTGAGCTTCATTTTAAAATTTCTGTCTTTTGCTAGGTCTTTCTTTTCAGTTACAAACGTTTGTAGTCTTTCAATAGTCAGTCTACTGACTAGTTTACTGTACTGGAGTATGTAATTACACGTCCAGCTGTACTGCTTGCCACAGCAACATGCCCGCTTGCTGACCTCACGGGAGTCACTAGCATCATGGCAGGACATTGGCATTTCTGATTCTTGAGGTACAGTGCAGGAGGCGGTTGCTTTTTGGCACCACCTACAAGTAACACCTGTTCTTTTAGTGTTACACCCCCTCAGCAGTTTCCACTGCATATGGGTGTAGAGCTGAGCCCAGATACTAGACAACATCTGGAGTAGTCCACTATTTCTGTCTCATTTAACCAGCATGGGCTTTTTATTTGTCTATTCATTTTGTAGTTGGGACACCTGATTACAATATTCTTTGCAATGAACAAGTTGTTCTGATACTTCTTTCCATTTACAGTCCAATAATGGATAGTCATAGAGTGACCTTTCAAAGATCGTTAGGTGTCATAACTCTTGTAGCTGTTGACACAGCTCTTCCTGCATTACTCTGGGAATAGTGAGTGCTAGATGATCTCTCATACTGTCAGCTGAGGTCCCTCATTAACACTTACTCTGCCCTATCTTTTGCAAAAGTGGCTTTCAGTTTGATGACAACCTCGTTAACTGAAGGAGTTAGCAAGTGAAAGATTTCAATAACCTACAGCGGTAGTCAGATACTTGTAAGTAGCACTGGAAATCCATTGCAGTTTCCTGTATGGTCTTGAAGGAAAGTCAAAGGGTATGATTAGCTCCTTTCAAGGCTTTCAGTAGAATGCCCTCTATGTGTGATATGATTTATTGAGATTCAAGTCACCGTACTGATGAGTACTTTCTCTATATTGTTCACACCCCTTGTTCCCAAAAATTAATAATCATTACATTCAAGGTGTATTTTTTATTTTATTTTCATTGTATATCCAAATTCAAACAGGTAGGAGTGTAACAGCCCAAGGGTTCTCAGTAAAATACCATTTACAGTTTGAATAAGAAAGCCCTGAAATGATAAGAAATTGAAAAGAAGCAGATGGGAAGGAAAACAGAGGACTGAAGAAGAGTGGCTCTGGAAAGTGTTATGCCACAACTAATGTGTAGTCTGTTGTGCATATTATTCCAGAAGGTCAGTGCAGTTGCTGTAATAAAGGTCACAGTGCATCTTTGTGTCAAGAGGTGAGCAAAAGAGGCAGAAGTGCACACATCACTATAAACAGTGGATGCTCTGATTGTGCAAATGAGACAGCTTCAGGTCTAACTGCAAGTGCCAGTGTCAGAGTTAGTTACATGTAATACTAGGTGGGGTCGTATGTACAGTAGTTCTTGGTATAAATGGTCAGATTCAACAGCGCAGCACAGGAACCTGTAAACATGTGTCTATATGGAATTAAAATACACAAATATTCTATTCCACAGCTAATACATTTGTTTACTCACCAGTGTCCTCTTTATCTCATCATACACTCCTGCAGTAATGCGCATACATGTGAGAGCATTCTGTACACTCTGACCAGTGTGTTGTCTGAGCAGCTCAGGTCACATTAACCCAATTCAAACAGCCTCATGCCTATTCCATAATCTGCCTAGCCTGGAGCGGCTTCACACTGCTACGTTTTCTCTGTGGCCATGGAGCAATCGTGTTATTTACTGCTTATATTACCATGCGGCTTGATAAGCATATTTTCCTCAGTAGACACAACAAGATGCTTTATCGTCGAAGCTTTCCACTGAGCATAGCAGCTCGAGCAGCCTGGGTGTATTTTCATACTCATGTGCTTTGTGGTAGTAAATAACAAACAACTTTTCGGTGTCGTAATTTAGAGGTACAATTTTGCCAAGGAAACGGAATGAATTAACGTCTTAAGACAACCCCGAGTTATAAATTAAAGACTGATTTGCATGGTTAATTTTGTGTAAATAAACAAGGGACATGAGTTATTAACACTCTCTAACAACACACTATTTTATTCCCTTGATGTTAGAACTCAACATATAAAACACAAGTGAACTTTCTCCATTCTAATATGGCTTTTGAGTATTTTAGTGAAAGTTTTCGTGAAAAATCACTTGGTATATACACTAACTGGCCACTTTAATAGGAACAGAGGGACACCTGCTCATTCATGCACAATCATGCAGATACAGGTCAAGAGCTTCAATTAATGTTCACATCAAACATCAGAATAAGAAAAAAATGTGATCTCAGTGACTCTGACCGTGGCATGGGTGTTGGTGCCAGACGGGCTGGTTTGAGTATTTCAGAAACTGCTGATCTCCTGGGATTTTCAAGCATAACAGTTTACACAGAATGATGCAAAAACATCCAGTCAGTTGCTGTTCTGAGTGCGGAAATGCCTTGTTGTGATAGAGGTGAGAGGACAATGGTCAGACTAGTTCAGAAGACTACAGTAACTCAAATAACAGGTAAATAAATCTTTCAACTATGGTGAGCAAGAATGCATCTCTGATGAAGCAACATATCAGATCTTGAGGCAGATAGACTACAACTGAAGAACACATCTGGATCCACTCCTGTCAGCCATGAACAGGAATCTTAGGCTACAGTTGGCACAGGCTCAAGAAAACAAGACAGTTGGCTCTCACTGTGGTTCTTTGGAGTCCCTGAGCCTTTGAAATAGCTTTGTAACCCTTCCCAGACTGATAATTTCTTTCATCTTTGACATAATGTGTTACTGGGTAAGACCTTTAATCAGTTTCATGCTGTTGAAAAAGTTGTGCTGATTGATTTGATTGAACAGGGTTCACAGTAATCAGGCCTGGTTGTGTCTAGTCCAAATGAACCCCATTATGAATAGAGTTTAATAGATTTGAGGAATTAGTAACTCAATTTAGTATGAGGTGTACAGAAAAACAGAAGAAGTTACAATGGGGGCAAATACTTTTTCACAGCACTGTAACTAGTATATATAGTTAATACACCTGCCAAAATATAAGACGGCAGATGGACAATAGAACATTTCGCAGTACGTCGTGAATGCTGGTAATAAAAGCACTACAGATATTACAGTCTCAAACAGATGACTCAAAATGCTGATTGGGTTCTTCTCGCTTCTCTGATTCACGTCAAGACAAAGCAATACATGTCTTAAAAAAAGTTTGCAATTTCTTTGTAATTTCTTTGTTGTTTATCAAATATTTATGCAATTATTATTAATGTGTTTTATGAAGGCTTAATGTAGGTACCCTTCAAATGAAATGCTACTCCTTTTAGCATCTATTTTCTATTGACATGATGTGTAATACATTATGATTGCTTCTGGTATATTTTTTTTACTTGATCATATGATCTTAATTAAGAATTTATTATAAATATAAATTTAAAACATTTGGACTCTGTACTGTAAAGATAATCAATAGATAAGCTACACCTTGTATCCAGTATAACTTCACGGAAAATCCTCATGTGATGTTAGTCTGAGCTTTACATCAGGTGCTGTACATTTGCCTTTACATTCAGGCTCCTCTGATAGGTCAAGGCATGGAACCCACATGGGCTGAGTGCCAAGGCCATTTCTGCCCACATTAGTCTCATCACAGGCTTTAATGTGTGCCACCCCATGGGAGGGCGGGCTTCCTGGCACATGTGCACCGATGTGTCCAAATGGCAGGACTCTTGCACACATTCACCGCTGCTCCATCCTGACAGCTCCCTCCAATTATCGTTGCCCTTGTCGCATGACTTGCTCTTCCCCCTCGCTAAGATCGTATGCGACCCCTGACCACCATTGCACTGGTGGAAGGCAAGGGAGACTGGGGACTGTGCACCCACCGACACACACACACACACACACACACACACACATACACATATACACACACACACACACTTCTGCACAAATTCAGTTGAGTACTCAATTTAACATTGTGTCTGCCTTGGTCATGACCCCTTACTGTATTAAATAACATCAGAACAGGAGATATAATGTAAAGAATAAAATGCATTCACATGATGTTGGGCAAACCTGAGAAAGAGTTTTAATTCTTACACTATATGCTTTCCACCTACTTGTCCGATATTTGTTTTGGAATTGACTGTGAGGTTTTATGTATGTATGCTTTTTGGAGGCCAAGCCATGGCAGAGGACTCAGCCTTGAGACAGTATAAAGCACTGATGAGCCCATAGGCAATTTTTTTGGATGCTCATTTGTGTCTTGAGCGTTCTCATAGGAAATCAGGAGAAGTAGGCAGACATGCTGAGAGGGCTGAAGCAGATGTATTTACTTAATATGATAATGATACATGAAGTAACTTGGTAGAACATCCTGTAACATTTTTGTAGAAAGAAAAAAGTGTTGCTGTTTGCTTTGATGGTGGAAAATACATCGAACATTATGTATATCTCAAAGAGATGTATTTAAGATCGTCAATACTTTTTTTGTCTTATTTCATTGTTCAACAGTAAACTCTAAATTTTATGATAATGCTGATCAAATGAAAATGCACATATACATTACAGAACATCCATCCATACAACTTCTATACCGCTTATCCTCTTCAGGGTCGCAGGGAAACCTGGAGCCTATTCCAGGGAGCATCGGGCACATCGCAAAGCACAATCACATACACATACTACGGACATGCCAACCAGCCTACCACGCATGTCTTTGGACCAGGGGAGGAAACCGGAGTACCCGGAGGAAACCCCCGCAGCACAGGGAGAACATGCAAACTCCTCACACAAAGGGCCACGGTGGGAATCAAACCCCCAACCCTGGAGGTGTGAGGTGAACGTACTAACCACTAAGCCACCGTGCACCCCATTACAGAACAGTGAAATTCTTTTGTTCGCATACTCAAGCATGTTAGAAAGTTGGGGTAAGAGCACAGGGTCAGCCATGATACAGCACCCCTGGAGCAGAGAGGGTTAAGGGCCTTGCTCAAGGGCCCAATAGTGGCAGCTTGGCAGTGCTGGGGCTTGAACCCCCGACCTTCCGATCAGTAACCCAACCCAAGGCCTGGCAGTGCTGAGGATCGAGGATCTTGGGTAACCTGTTTTATGTAAATTAAATGTACTTAAGGGACAATTTGGTGTGTCACATGCATATGACATGCAGTAAGTAATGGACTAGTGGGTGGGAACCTCCGTCCATGCAGCTGAAGCTGATTCGTCATTTGTGCTCATTTTAAATGTCATTTTGATAATGCACAACAATTTAATGAATCAGGTTGCTTCTTGCATCATTCTGTACTCTTCTACGAAATGTTCATAAATACGAGCCCCTTTAAAGAGTGATGCCATCACAAATTCCTCTAAATTGTAGCCCAAATTAAGTAACATCAGTAACCTGGTTGCTTCTGCCAAGAGGTTAGTACTTGGCCATGGACGGATCTTTCAACATGTTATCCCCAATTATACATACAAATAAACAAATATAATTTTTAAATACCCTAGTCTAAATTGAAGAATGCTATTTGTAAGATAACCCCATAATAATACTTTAAATGCTCATAAACAGGCAACCAAAACATTTATGTTTGTCTACTTTAGTACATTTATTTAACTAAAAAATCAATTGCATTTCCATCTGATCCAGCAAATTCTTTTCCAAACAACACCCCTGCCTTCATCATGATTATTTTATCACTTTAAATTCTTTATGCTTGAAGCACTGCAGCAGTAGCCCCACTGGAAGATTGTATGGGGGCCTGGCTTCCACCGCAGCTATTTGGAATGACGCTTCCTCTGCGGCTCGGTCCCGCTCCCTCTGTTGGATTTCACTTGTCCATTAGTGCCATCTGTGCCCGGCTGTGCCGTCTGTGAGTGTCCGCGCTCCGCCAAAACGACTGGCATTTTCTCTCAAACAACCAGGGGATGGTGCCCAGAGCTGTTAGCTGGCAATGATGTATCCTTACCCTGACAAAAATATTCGGGGGAAAGAGGCAGGGTAGTGATTAGGAAACATCTGCATGATTTCTGTGACGTAGCCTGTGCAATTTTTTTTTATGGGAAAAGGCTTTCTGTGCTGATCTGTTTACTAGCTGGTGGTGCTTGAGTGAGACGTTTTAGTTACTTTTGAACTATTTTAGACATAAACCGAAAATGCAATAAAATGTCTTGAACACATAGCACTGCTGACTGAAAAAGCTGATTTAAGCTTTATTGTTATGCATTTTCTTTTCATGCTCATTAAATATACACAAGATCTCTTTAACACAGTGGTGTAGTGCAGAGGTGCACTGTAAAAAAGAAAAAAGAAAAGTTGACTTAACTTAAAAATTTCAAGACAGTTTGCTGCACAGCTTTTTTTTTTGTTTTAACCTTTAAGCAAAGTAGTTCACTTAACTCAATTTTTAACCTTGAGCTGAGTAAACTCAAAAAATCTGTCCAGCAAGCTGCCTTGAATTTTTAAGTTAAGCCAACTTTTCTTTTTTTACAATGTGTGCTGGGGCAGCTTTGTGGTAATATGGGTTTTACCAGAGGTTGAAATGTGGGTTAAAGGAAGCAACAACTTCCTGTTACTGAGTCAACATCCTGCCACTCAGCCTGTGGTGAGCAATGATGCATACTTACATTTATTAAAAAATAAAAAACATTCAGAGCTTTATGAGAGGAGCTGAATTACCATGAATATTTTTCACTGCTGCTTTTATTGCTGTATTGTGTACTTTTATTATCTCTGGTTAATGCTTTTTAAACACCTGCTGTCTTGCAACACATGTTTGTCTTTCCACACTTTTTCAGGCCAATCATTATGTCTATTTGTCAGAATTGCCCTGACAATTTTTTTCTAGTCAGGTATTGATCCTTATGGCCCCTGTATTAGATGACAAACCAACAGCTCTGTTCTGTTTCATAATGCTGCTCTTAAACATTTCTGTTAAATAGGTTCATTATCTTTGGAATGTATATCCTAGCTTTATTGGGTTAAGGGCCTTGCTCAAGAGCCCAACAGTGGCAACTTGGTAGTGTTGATTAATAGCCAAAGTCATAACCACAGAGCTTGATTTTAAGTAATAATTCTGGTAGCAATTTGCAATACAGTTCCTTAATTAATGCTAACTTAGCAGTAAGTAATCAAGTGTTACCAGAGTAGTTCCTCAGTAATGACTAACTAATCACTGTAATAAACTACTGTTGACTAAAGTGTAATGATTTAGTAACTAATATTAAATTACTATGCTGATAAAATATGAACTATAATATAACTATAATAAATTGGTCTACTCATCACTCCTACGCTGAATACTAGAGATTATTTTCCCGTCAAGACACAATGTATTGATACTTATATGTATCAACAGAAAAATCAACCGCTCTGTTCTGCTCTAATGCTGCTCTCAAACATTCCTGTTAAATTTTGTATGCATATATTTACATCCTACAATCTTTTGACAAGTTTTTAATGTCTGCGAACTTACGGTGCATTGTGTTTGTCAGTGCACTCAGAAAATCATCCAAACAACCATCTGACTAACTAAACAATAAATCGATCAAATGGAGAGATAGGTGGCCAATATCTTAATGCCACTGAGAGTTACTGTGTTTACCCTCAATTCTGCCTCTGTCATCATTGCAAATATGGACATGGTGATAAACTATATGCAAATGTTATGCTGCTAGATGCAAGGATAACAGTTTTTTATGATCAGCTCAAGATTAAAAATCATCACTTCCCTTCATGTCTCCTGGTTTAGTGCGGAACTGGTCAAAGCTTGATTACTGATCATATGCCACAATATTTCCTCTTTTTTGAAAGGATTCTGAGATAAATTGTATGTTATGCTAGCACAAGGTGCTAGTTTATGTATTTGAATGACACATATTACTATCATGCATAAATCAGTACACGCCTGTTATACTGTTATACAGGAACACTTAGAGTATGTGCCGCTTAAAGAAGAAAAACCCTTTACTGTTACTGATCAAGTTCAGTACAGTGAAATTCTTTTCTTTATATATCCCAGCTTGCTTAATTTATGGGCCTTGCTTAAGGGCCCAGTTAGTAGTGTTGACTGGTAGCCATATTTAACCACTGAGCTTGACTTGTAACTAGAAGTTCATGTAACACTTTACAATACAACTCCTCAATTAATACTTAAGTACTTACTTACTTAACAGTAAGGAATCAAGTGCTACCATAGTAATTCCTCAATAATTACTACTCACTGTAATAAACTACTATGTACTTAAGCATTAATTAAGGAACCATATTGTTCATATTACCAGCGTTTCTTATTCCTATACTTAGGGCCATTCAAAGTTGAAGACATAAATTGGTGACTTAATCCCAAAGTTACATCAGTATTTATGTTGGGAAATTTGTGAGTATTCAGAGATGGGTTAAGCATAAGGCAATGCTTAAGTCAATTTTCTGGGAACCATATTCAGATTGACCTTCATGTAGTTTGTTCCTCTGAGGTTACCAGATTTTTCTTGTGTAGAATCATGAGAAATGGAGTTTTCAATAAAAAAAATTATACATAAAACTTTTTTGTGCACTTTAAGTAGACAATACTATGAATGAATGAGTTAATAGTGTTTGTTGGAGGTTTTTGTTGTTGTTGTTCACAGGTACGGTTTGTAAAGAGGTTCGATCAATTATATTCGGCCATGTATCAGCTGGACTCCCTGCTCTATCAGACACAGTGACAGTTAAAAACTTATGAAACTGCAACAACAGTATTTATTAGGTATATTTACACTCGAGCTAATACCATGAAAGATAAGTCGGAGATTTGAATTGTACATAACTGAGACGCACTGTTGTTTTATTCAAACTCCATCCTGGCTGTATAATTCTTATGTGTGACCTTTGAATACTGATGTGCACAAGTTTGGTGTTAAATCCTCACTACGCACACATAACTCAACTCTGTATACAGCTGACACTGTAAACATTTTAGAGTAACTTTATTCTCAATAAGATATTGATTCTTCAGTGCCTGGTGCTTCTTCTGGGTCTAACCATACTTGCAGCTGTAGTTCTTGTCCCATGTTGAACTTTTAATATGTTCAATATGTGGAGTTGGTGCTAATGTATCTTTCTGCATTGCACCATTACAGATTTTTTTTTATAGAGAGATGCCCAATGAAAATGAACATTACAGTGTTAATATTTGTTCTCTGTATTGATTACAGTATACAGTAGCAAAATTATGTGTAATGAGTATTTTATTTCATATTTATGTTATTTATTTACACAAACTTTTTTTTTTTTAAAAAAACCTCATTATTGTTCCCTAGTATTGTTGACTCTATTGTTGACTATAATTTTATAGAAACATTTAAACATGGAAGTATTTTATTCAATCATTTTAAGATGAGAGGTTAGAGATATGTGAATAAGCCAGAATTAATTGGACAGATCCTGTCTGCACTTCATGAATCTCAGTCTCAGAGTGCAGGGAATTGCAAAACAGCTCCTCAGAGAGTTCTAACGTCAAGAGAATCAAGCTCTACTAGAGCGCGGGTTTAGCAGAAGATGAGATGCAAACTTGCAGATGGACTGGTCCATTGGCCTGGTGCCCCAACACACGGCACATTCAGCACATGACATGCTCTCTGAAGCCTGATGCTATCAACATTGCGTGCTATGGAGATGGCTCCAAGCATAAGAACATAGAAAAGAGATGATGTCATAAAGCCTGAGTTTGACTGACCTCTATAGGTGTTACATGTGTTTTGAAAGGGGGGAAGTCTTTTGATGAGACTGAGGCTTTTATTTAAGATGGAGGGAAATCAAATTGTGTTTTGGAAGGTTTTAATAAGATGTTCTCAGAAATTGTCAGGCACTTTCCTTTTTTCTTCCCTTTTTTTTCTCATGAGATGTATGAAGCTGGTTTGCCTAACAGCAATACAAAGCATATAAGCAGCACAGCAATTGTGTCATAAATTACAATATTCCTTTAATATAGATTTTTTCAAAAGCCTTTAATTGTCAACTTCACAGCCCATCTATCTGATTCCATGACCACTAACATCCAGCCCTCCATCCTTCTATTCTCTTGGCAATGTGATGGTTGGGGCTTGCCCACCTCGGGCCACCATGGCAGAGATTACAGTAGGAAGTGCCAAACCTGAGCCTGCTGCTGTGTTGGAGTGAGTGGTTCAGAGTGGGACTGACCGTATTGTACCACACCTGGTCAGCTCTCTGGGTCTGCAGAGCAGGGCAGCTTTTCAGAGCTCCTACGTCAAAGCTCTTGAAATCCAGTGAACTTAACGGCGCAGTCGGCCATGGCCAAAACAGCATCTGATGCGCCTTATTTGTTGACAGAACGAGATCTAGCACAGAGGGTCTGCCTCACGCGGCTTACATGAGAAGCCTTCCATTCGTGGAGAGTATATGGCACTGCCGGGTTTCATCCAACATGCATTAGCACTTGCAAAAGTAGGGCAAATGACAGCAACTTAAAGAGTTTATTTACTGTATGGTCCTGGCCTATTTTTAACCAAAGATTACATGGCAGTCGTGATAGATTTCATTTGATGAAGCAACAGAGTTAACTTAAAAAACAGGTGTAGCCTAATTGTTACCTAAAGTGTTGACTATTATAGTAATCTTTCTTTGTATGTACACTATAAAGATTGACTGTAAATTTTACAATAACAGGGTTGCTAGTAAAGTACTGTAAAAGAATTGACAATAAATGACTGTAAACATAGTCACAGTAAATTACTGTAATGTCTTACATAGTGTAAAATAACTTAAAAAAAGTTGGTGCAGGATACAACTGCACTGAAGATTAAGGGTCTTGCTCAAGATCCCAACCTATGGCAGTTTGGAAGTTCTGGGATTTGAATCCAGACTTTCCCATCTGTAACTCAAAGCCTTAAGCACTGAGGCACCACAGCTAGATCAACTAGCTTACATTGATTCAACCATTTCTACCACTAAATTAAGTCACACTAAAGACTAGCTGAGATAGCTGCCTAATGAGCAAATATACTGGACTATGTGTTATTTTATACGATGTAAGCTATGACAGTATTTTACTGTATATGTATTTACATGCAAAATACAAACATTCCTCTGAATTGTTGGGGTCACTTTGGGCATTAACTAACGTTAACATTAATTAACTATTAAGCAACAGTGGTAACCAACCATGACCAGTGAAAACTGAAAGCATAAATGTACTATTTTGTGGTTACTGTGGTTACGATTACAGTTAGATTTAGGATTTGGTTTAAATCATTTTTAACGCATATATGTAGTTACATAAAATATGTATGTTTTATATATATATATATATATATATATATATATATATATATATATATATATATGTATATATATATAATCAAATGTCCTGAAAAGTCACAAAAAAAATGTGTGTGTGTGCGTGTGTGTGCGTGTGTGTGTGTGTGTGTGTGTGTGTGTGTGTGTTTGTGTGTGTATACACTTGTGTGCACAGGAATAAGCTGTGTGAGAGCTCCCTCTTTTTGCCAGTTGTTTAAGTGTCTCCAGTGGTCTGAATTGTGCTCTGGAGCCAATAAACTATTTACACTCTGCCACTGAGGGACAGAGCGGCCGACATACATTCACACTAATATATCTGTGTGTCTGCAGGAAACAGAGCAGAAACCATGTTCATAAAATTCTAGCACTCTATCTATGCTTTGTACCGACTAGATCAGTTCATATCTTTGTATACTTTTTTGTCTTTGCTTTTCATATTTAAATGTCTGTCAAAAAAAAAAATAATAATAATAACAATAAATTTCAGCTTTTAATGGTTTAGAGTTCTGTGAGAATGCATCATGATATTATATTTCATAAATAAATTATACTAATAGTTCATTTTCATGTGTGAGGAAAATTGTATGATTAGGAATCCTAATGAATCATGTTAGATCTTTTTTAATAAAAAAAATAAATAAGTGGCCCAGATTTTAGTATAGAGTTTATTTAGTATTTTATTGTTTAAATATTTCTTTTTTCTTTTTTCTTTTTTTTTTTTATTTAAAGAATGAAGACCTGCTTTCACCATCACCTGCATATTCAGATTACATGCAGATTTATCCCATAGGAACATTCAGACTCACTCGTGATTATTTAATCAATTATTTCATTATTTAATCATTATTAATCATTGAAATATTGGAGTAAATTATAAAAAGAAAAGTTATTATTAAGAAATATAAGAAAGTTCATGGAATCTAAATATAATGTTAACTTTCTTAGTGTCAAATGAACTTTTTTCATAATGTCTTTTTCTTTCTTTCAGGGACGCTGCATGAATTTCAATCGAGTCCCTCATCACTAGACAGACTTCAGTCATCAAAATGTATGGATTGAGAAAATATCAGAGAAAAAAAACATAAAAAAACCAGTTTAAGGTGTTTTTTTGTTTGCTTGGATTTTCTTTTTTCTTTTTTTGAGACAATGTCCTTTGTCCATTGGCCGTTATATTACAGCATGTATTAAGTTAATGATCTTTTTGTTGATCATATCGACCATTTCATTCCATCTGAAATTGGGTCCCTTTCTAAAGGCTTAAATTTTGATTTTCCGAATGATTTAAGCTTAATTTCTGAAACATGTTTCAGCCCGATTCGGACAGTATTTTTATGCACACCAAGGGCTTAACATATTCTGACCATATTGTGCCTTATGTGGGGGGCGGGAAAAAAAGAAGAAGCAAATTTTAAGTACACAGACGGAGGCTACTTTAGAGGGGAAAATAAAAAGAGGAAAGTCTGTTTGCCATTGGAGTTAATAATCCCAGTAGGCTTGGTGAGTGCAGAAAGTCCAGTGCCTCTTGGCAATGTCTCACCACAAAGCCACTCCAGTATCTCCCAGTGCCTGGCGGGACTTCTCTGACTGCAGATCCTGTCATTTTAACACTGAGAAGTGCACACGCATGACAAACTATAGACAGAACGCCCTAAGGTCTGGACACGCTAGGACTTTGCCCTTTAGTTTTGTGGAGACACCTTTCCATCATCGTGCACTCAGGAATAGAGAAATTAACAGAGCGTTATTTCACCACGAGACATCACATGACCAAAGCGGCTACTTTTGGTGGACTTTAAGAGCTCTGTGCCTTTTTTTGTCACTTTTTTTTTCTTCAATAATACATTGACTATCAAGATTCATACTGGAAAAGGCGCCGACTTTTAACATAGCGATATAGATATAGCTGTCAAGCCACTGCAAGATTTTTCAAATCTCTGACTTAAAAGTATCATACTTAATTAAAATAATTAAAGGCAAGAGCAAGCAGCAGCCTGCGAAGCATGTGCTCATCTTTTTTATGCCTTCTGACACCGAATGACCCATTACTCTATCTGCATCAAATGGAATTAAAAGACCGATCATGCAAAACCCAAAATGCGAATTCGGAAAGGGTGTCAAATGAACGAGTATTGTTCATTTCCAGATATTATCCTCATCACACACACGCAAAAGCAGGCGATATATAGTATTTGTGCATTCGTCCGACGCGCTGTCATGACGCCGTTCAGGAAATGATGCCAGTACGGATAGAAATGCCATCGGGGGGGAAAGAGGGCAGCAGCTGAGGGGAAAAAAAAGGCTCGAACGATCCAGTCACTTTGGATGCACTACTTCAGATGCAGAATGGATATTCGAGTGGAAATCTGACAAAGCGCGCCAGCTTTGATGGGAAGCAGTATAGACAATGACCAGTGGCTGGGTCAGTGGGATGTCTCGATGCAAGCAGGGAAGCTTATCAAATGACACTAAAAATAAGTTCAACAACCATCAAGTTTAAGGGGGGAACGGAAAAGGGGTGCAGGCGCTTCTATTCGGTGTGCAGGCGAGAGCACGCCGCTCTAATTATTCCTTTGTTGTCTTCATTTGAAATTTAAAAGCCGTGATTTTCTCCTCAGGCCGCAAACCAGAAAAAGTCTTGAAATAAACATCAAAAAATAAAGAAAAGAAAAGAAAAGAAAATGTTTTTGCATTTAGCAACAGCTAAACTAATTTTTAGGATAACGTACAAAAATGTTATTTCTTTTTCTTATTTTATCTTATGTCACGGATTCACGAACTGTTATTCATCATAATTAGATATTTACACAGCGCTAACACAGCTTTTTATTATACTATCTTAGCATATAAAAGTTAGCAGCACATTCTGCCTTGGTCTCTCCAGTGCAATGTTTTGGCACGCTTAAAGGGGTTTTTTTTTGTTTGTTTGTTTCTTTGTATTTTTTTTTTTTTTTTTGGTCATAGCATTTTTTATTTGTAAATGTTTTTTTTTTAAAATATACATACAGAGTATTTTTTCATTCTGTTTTTCTTTTAAATGCATTTTATATTTATGTGTTTCATAATCAACACATTGAGTCTCTATTTTTTATTTGTGCACAATAATTTACTTTCACAGGGATTAGTGGCTTCACTTAAACTGAAATGCCTCATATCCCTGTTTTGCACCTTTTGCATTTACAAGACTGAAATTTAAAAATTATTTCTGTGCGTAAACTTCAGTAAACATCACCATCAGCATGAAAATCTGTCAGTTTTATTATAATGATTTATTGTGATTTTATATTCATTTGAACTAATTCATTTTAAAGTGACATGCAAATCACATGGTAAAAACAAATACTACGAATCAGTATAATAATAATTATTAACAGAAAATGTTAAATATATTTTTTATGAAAATAATCAACTAATTAAAAATGTTCAATTAAAGGAATCAACATAAGAATGCACTATTCTGTTATTACCATTTTTGTTTTTATGAATTTAAATCTATGATAATGCTGTGATTTTAAACACTGAATGTGTAATTTAATTGGCTTCGAAAGAGAAAAAAGTGTGTATTTTTACGAATAATTTATTTATCAGTAACATACAAGTTCATGGGGATCTACTCCAACCTTACATGATACTCCGTTTATGTCCTTTTTTAATATTCCAGTAACTCTCAATCATATTAAATATATGTATCATGAAAATGTGAAAAATGAGTGGAAACAAGTTTGCTGGGTGATGCCTTACAGAGGGCATTGTTTCTGTTTGTAAGTAGCCCAATAAAAGTTTATACATTGCAGCAGTATTCACAGATATAGTACTATGTTTCACGTGTGCTAAAATATCCTGTATTCACAAAATACCGCTATTCATTGTGAGTGAAATCCATCTTCATGGATCTTTGCTGAAACATTTCATTTGCATTATTGTTCTGTCCATTTGTATGAAATAAATGTAGCTATATTTTGCCAAGTGGAACTGTGGTCACTCTGCATAAGCACCCAGATGGTATCAGTGAACACGAACAGATTCATCAGGCACACACATAAGCAGATTAACACTCAGCTGAGCATTTTGTGCAGCTTAAAACACATCACAGTAACATTCAAAGATTCAAACCCGTCTTTTCATATGCTTTTAATTCTCCTCATTTAGGAGCGCTTTATATAAAATATCTTTCAGTCCTATGAAAGAACTTTTTCATGGGGCTGAAATAAAGTACATCATACTAACACCACCCCATACTAGAAACATTTCAATTACATCCTTCTTTACAAACTTCATTTATTAGATTATTTATTTAAAGCAGTAATTTACGCTCTGTATTTATGCACAATTAAAATGTATTATTTGATCATTTTATACATTATAAATAATTCATTACAATACACATAAAATAAAAAATGTATTTAAGGGCAGCACGATGGTGTAGCTTCAGGGTCCACGGGTCGATCTTGAGCTCGGGTTGCTCTCTGTGTGGCGTTTCACATGTTTTCCATGTATCCCACCTCCCAAGAACATGTACAACATGTAGGTGGTTTCGTTACACAGAATTGCCCCTAGATGTGAATAATTGTGAATGTATGTGTGCATGGTGACCTCGATGAACTGGCATTCCATCCATGGATTCCCAGTGTTCCCAGGATAGGCTCTGGATCCACCATGACCCTGACCAGGATAAAGTGATTACTAAATATGAATTGAAAAATAAAATGATTAAATGTCTCTTATTGACTTCTCTCAACTGATTTATCCCATAATACCCCTGCCTGAACCTGCAGGTCTTTATTAACACTATTTCCTGCTTCAGCCTGAAAGACTGTTAAAGCGCACCTATTGTGGTTTTGAAACGTGCCTAATTTTGTTTTATTGTAACAAAACTTATTGTAATATTGTATGTTTGTCTCATAATTTTTGTGGATTTACATGCATCTAAGGACAAAAAACACTTTAATGTGCTCATAACTTCAATTGCAGCATTACCTTTTTTCCCCCAGTGTCAAAAATGACTCGTTCAATGATCCGTTCTGAAGGATTCATTCTAAACTCCTCCTTTCAGAGAGAATACTCTGCTCTGATTGGTCAGATGTCCCAGTCTGCTGTGATTGATCTACTGCTGTCAGTGTGTCGAAAGGAAACGCCCACTACTATAATGAGTTTCAGCTCTGTATGAAAGAAATGAAGACCGGAGGCAGGGCTTTTTGTTACAAACCTACATAGGTTTGTACAGGAAGTAAAGTCTGGAATCACTAACGACTCGTTACAGCTGTTCAGAATCGGTTTCTTCTTTTGGGAGTCGATAACTCCACTTTGATTTTTGAAACTTTGCAGACTTTTTACATTCTCAAACAGTGATATAACACACTACATGAAAGGTAATATTTGAAAAACCACAACAGGTGTGCTTTAAGGAAAAAACTGGAACATTTTCCAACCTGATCCCCATCTACTACATCCGTAGCATATGTGCAATTACCAAAAGACAATTATGTTGACAATTCCGCTATTGAGAAAAGAACGGAAAAGCTGTTTGCTCAGAACTCACTTTTATTGGAGGTCTAAAGGCAGTTGCACGTGGCACATGGTGGCTTAGTGGTTAGCACATTTGCCTCACACCTCCAGGGTCCGGGGTTCGAGCCTTGCCGGGGCCGTGTGTGCGGAGTTTGCGTGTTCTCCCTGTGCTGCGGGGGTTTCCTCTGGGTACAGAGTGTATGAATGAGTGTGTGTATGTGACTGGTCCTGCCATAGACTAGCACCCTGTCCAGGGTGTACCCGGCCTTGTGCCTGATGCTCCCTGGGATAGGCTCCAGGTTCCCCCGTGACCCTGAAAAGGAGTAAGCAGTAGAAGATGGATCTTGTCTCTTTAAGAGATATGCACAGTGATAACAGGAATTGCTCCAGTGTTAGGTAAATATTGATTCAAAATGGATGAAAGTTCATAAGAACAGCTTTGTATATATATCTCATTCTAAGATTATTATTGTTAGAGTATAATGGTTGTAGTGTTGAATTTGTGTAATATACTCAATCATTTTAAACATTTAGTGACAGAATTCAACACCTGCCCTTAGACTTTATTACTAACACTTTTCCTGCTCCAGTCTGCAGGACTTTACGTTTGGCACTCCAGCTAAATCTTGTATCATTACAATGCATGACTAACACCATCTCACATCTCAAGGCCATATATGTCTGAAATGAGGCATGATTGAAGTTTCATGAAGCTGCTTTTAGCAGTAAAACAGCTTCAATGCAACGACAGGTCAAAGGAGAAAATACCATGCCCACGCTGGGAAAGTATTAAGAATTAGTAGCAGTGGATGGCTCATTATTACAGCGTTCACACTGTCTGATGGTTAGCTCATGAGGCGGAAATGTTGAATTACATGGTTTTAAATGAATAACTCCATTTCTGCAGTTGCTTGATGAAGCAGTTTTATCTTCCCATTTTGAAAAATGGCGAAGTTAAAATGATAAATGTATCCTAGAAAGTGGAGCCCTGGACATTTAAGAAAACAAAACTCACAGTGAATTTTTATGTGTAATATGTAATCAAGCTTTATATTAAAATATATCACGTTACAATTATGTGGATATGCAACTTTTTTTTAAAGCCTTAAAAGTGTTGAAGTAGATTATATTTATATGTGCAGTGTATTTTGAAATTAAGATATTTTTTTTGTACCATTATCATCACAATTGCATGGGCATATGTATAGTTAAAAAGCATCTGTCTAAACAGAAAGGGGTGCCACTGAGTTTTCAGGACATGGTTAGCATGTTTGCCACACACCTCCAGGGTTGTGGGTTTGAATCCCACCTCTGCCCTGTGTACATGGAGTTTGCATGTTCTCCCCGTGCTTCAGGGTTTTCCTCCGGGTACTCCGGTTTCCTCCCCCAGTCCAAAGACATGCGTTGTAGGCTGATTGGTATGTCCAAATTGTCCGTTGTGTGTGAATGTGTGTGTGATTGCGCCGTGCGATGGTTTGTCACTCCATCCAGGGTGTCCCCATGCCTTGTGCCCCGAGTTCCCTGGGATAGGCTCCAGGCTCCTCCATGACCCTGTATGGAACATAGATGGATGGATGGATGGAGAAAAAAAATGTAACCATTTTTATGGATTTTAACAAACCAAAAAAAAAATTGGGTAAGTCCTTATTCAGTATAGGAAAAAAAAAGGCCTTTAACTGACATGCAGCTAGAATAAGAACAAGAGACCATATGCTGATTTTATAGCAGTAATAAAATGAAACTGCACTTCCTGTGGTTGGTTTTAAGTGAAATGACTGGCTTAGGCAGCTGTTTGCTCCTAAAGCCTCAGTTGTCACAGTTTTATTTTACAGAATCTTTAGGATCATATAACTAAATGATAACCTTTCATAACGTGGCTGTTCCATGGACGCTAAGACTTCACGATTGTATTTGAAAGCAAATAAAATCTAATCCATCTCATACTGTAAAATATTTTGTTGCTTCTAGGATTATAGATTACACAGATAGAGGATTATACTTTTATGGCTTTCTTGCTCAACAGTTTTGACATTAAGGACGTAATCAGAAAGTTTTGTTAAGTAGCTAAAATGATTTGTGGGACTTACACTGAATTATTGTTATAGACATTCACCTTCAGTAACCACTTTATCCTGGTCAAGTTTGTGGTGGATCTGGAATCTATCCCAGAAACACTGGGCACGAGTCTGGAATATACCCCAAATAGGATGACTAATTTGTTAGTAATTAGGATTGTTCTCTCCTTGTTCTCTCCTCACTGTGCAGAATTATTGTACTCATGGGGCCTTATATACCCAAATATTTAACCATTCACCTAAATTTTCAAAAATTGAATCTTTTTTTATTATTATTATGGACTGAATATGATGTGAGGGTATTTTAACTGTGTGTATTATTGTATTTGCTTCACATGTGTAGGTTAACAGTCATGTGACTCGCTTTGACAATGACAAAATAATTTTATTTTATGTACATTTTATGTGTAAATCCTTATTTGTAAATTTAAAAATGTTTTCTAAAAAAAACTATGATAATATGTTTGCGTTTATTTATATATCTTTTTTTCTGTGGACACAAATAATTTTGGGACACATTAAAAAATATATAAATATTTAAAAATATATGTATTAAGTTTTAAGGGGAAGTTTTGAACCATTGTGTTTTTTTTTTTTACATATTCACTTTTGCTTCATGTAGGGTGCCAATAATTATGGAGTTGTAGAATGAATTAATAAAACTGAACAGCCACACATTTTATTTCATAAACATATTCTTTTGTATTGTAACCCACACTGTAATATGATAGAGACAAAAATTTTAGAGCACAGTACATTTGATTAAACATATTTTTTTGTATAACCATCTATAAAGCAGATTTTGTGATGCTACCTGAATATTAACATCACCTACTAGAAAACCAGACTGCACAAAACAAACCCAAAAAGGCTCAGCACAATATGTGTAGTGAACTACCAGCAGGCATGAGCTGACTCAGACTCCAACACTCACCTCAGTGCTGGAGGGCCAGAGCTCCGTCTGTTAACGCTAAAAACCCAACACACAAGTGTCGGTTCACTGAAGGCCCCTGGATGAGAGTAAAAATATTGTGCAGGCAGCCTTTGGTTCCACTCAACCTGGCAATGAAAATGACCAAGGAGCCTCGCAGCCAATCCAAAACGAGGAGCATTTATTCGCCTCAAACACTGCACACAGAGTCACCTTGCTGCTGGTCAGGAAAGTTCATTTAATGAACATGGAGCAGGGAGATGGCTAGAGGTGATCATCCTGTCATCACATTTTAAAACCCAGCATTAAAAGACGGTTCAAACAGATTTTAAAATTTGCGAGCAGATGTTATGGAAATTTGTGATAATGTTTGAAATTGCACATATTATGCACAACCTGTATGAGGTGACATTTTGACCAGTCTTTGTGAGATCATTGCTTGGTGCGTGTGTGTCTGTGTGTGTTTGTCCCCAGATTCAATTCAATTAATTTTAATTCAAACAGCTATACTGGCATGACTGTACAGTTAAGGTCATAAGTTTACATACGCCTTACTGAATCTCCAAAAATTTTATATATATATTCTTTTAATAAGAGGGATCATTAAAATTGCATTTAGTTTTTTATTTAGTCCTGCCCTGAATAAGCTACTTCACATAACAGATGTTTAAATATAGTTTAAATATAGTCCACTAGACACAATAATAACTGAATTTACATTAATGAACCAGTTCAAAAGTTTACATTCCCTTGATTCTTAATAGTGTGTGTCGTTACCTGGATGATCCACGACTGTGTTTATGTTTTGTGATAGTTGTTCACGAGTCCCTTGTTTGTCCTGAGCACTGCCCGGTGTTCTTCAGAAAAATCCTCCAGGTCCTGCACATTCTTCGCTTTTCCAGCATCTTCTCCATATTTGACCCCTTTCCAACAGTGACTATATGATGCTGAGATCCATCTTTTCACACTGAGGACAACTGAGGGACTCGTACACAACTATAACAAAAGGTGCAAACATTAATTGATTCTCAAGAAGGCGACACAATACAATAAGAGAAAATATTTAACAGGATAATCAGTGTAAAGTTTATCTTATATAGCTTTTGAAAAGCTGCACTGAATGAAAATAATAAAATTTATATAAATCATCCTGTTCAAAAGTTTACACCCCACTGGCTCTTAATGTATAGTGTTTCTTTTTGAGCATCAATGAATGTTTGCACCTTTTGTAATAGTTCCCATAATCTCCTGACTAACATATCAGTGACCATTTTCTCTGTACAATC
Organism: Ictalurus furcatus; assembly: GCF_023375685.1. Taxonomy (NCBI): domain Eukaryota; kingdom Metazoa; phylum Chordata; class Actinopteri; order Siluriformes; family Ictaluridae; genus Ictalurus; species Ictalurus furcatus. The sequence goes on along the minus strand of NC_071276.1, from coordinate 13,681,874 downwards.
TAAAACAGTTTCCAGGGGTTTAAAGGGTTTCCACCTTGGGATTCTCTCTCTTATGAGTCCAAACAGGAAGCCAAAATGAAATTGGTGTCTATAAAACATCCTTTTTGCTAGCAATCACCTCAGCCAAAACTTGGGAGAACTGCATGTCTTGACAATAAGCTTGCCTTTCATTGCTGGCCAGAATCAACTAACCTTGCAGTGAACCTGGTGCTCAGTATGATGCACCTAAGATTATAATTTGGACTGAATGGTGGCTATTTGATCCACAAATCAATAGGCATTACCATCATGACCTGTATGTGGGCTGAACATGCAGCTCTGTGGTGAGTGGGGGCATGGTTTAGCAGGAGTCTGCAGTGGGAGTGTGGGGGAATGAGCAAATTAATGTGGCACACTTGTAACTCATCTGTAACTGCTTATTTAACATGCTGTTTTTCTTGCTTTTTCTATCTCTATCAGTGATCAGCCTGATGTGTGTGTCCCAATGTGTATGTGTGTGTGACAGCAGAACTGATCTGTACTGAACTAAACTGAACTGAACCAAGCCATTGGAAAGCAACTGATTCTCTCTCTCTCTCTCTCTCTCTGTGTGTGTGTGTGTGTGTGTGTGTGTGTGTGTGTGTGTGTGAAAGCAGATCTGAACTGAACAGAAGTGAGCCGCTGGAAAGCTGCTGATTTGTTGTTTCTTTTTGAATGTGTGGTTTGCCTCTCTTCTCCTGTGTAGAGTCACAGACAAAAAACACCCCTCTCCCCAGCCATCTCACCCTGAGTCCACTGTGTCCTTGAGCTGCATAGTGTCACAAGCCCCTAACGCCATAACATGCTACTCTACATGGAGTATTCCTCCATTTCGGGCTTTAAAAATGTATTCATTCTTAAAATCAGCTCTGTTTTGAGAAAGCAACACCATCACATATGTGATCATCTCTTTCTTTGTGTTTGTAAAGTCATGTTAAGGCAGATCACCCATCTCCAGATTGGTCCAGCTCAGGCTGTCTGGAGCGAACGCCAACTTTAATCCAACCTGCCATGGGAGAGTGGGGCCAAGACAACGTGCTTTACTACCTCAGCTGCTCCAAGTTCTCAAGCAAACAGCCTTCCCACGCACCTCTTCCCTGTCACTGGCATCATTGAACATTACGATATTTTCTCTGTGTTTGCTGATGGATGATGGGCCCTCATTGCTATGCGAGTGCCAGATGAATCATAAACCTATACCATATGCCATCGCAATTTGCTGATGGGCCCAAGCTGTTTTGGTCGATATAAAATCCAGTGATTATAAATACTTTATCCTTGGTGAATATGAAAAAAGCACAAGGTGGGATGGGCCCAGCCTTTCTTATGGCTTCTAGCATGGGTCAGCAGGTGATGAAACAGATCAACTCTCCAACATTTTTTGGGCTTGGGATGAGAAACCACACAAACAAGCTGAAAGGGTAAGTACTTGCACTAGATACATGTCTGGCATACAGATTTATTTTGACCTAGTTTGTTAAGAATAAGGATTTTACCTTTTATCTAAATCAACAATAAATGGGGTTAGTTATGGGGCAAACTTGATCTTTTTCCATTGAATCAATTGCAGATAGTTTGCAACATAATCAATACAATGCAAAGAACAAGCAGCTAACATACACTACAATATATGGCCAAAGGTTTGTAGACACCTTACCATCACACCCATATTTGTTCACTCCCAAAACTGTTGTCACAAAGATTAAAGCACACAATTGTATAGCATAGCTGTTTATGCTACAGCATTAAGAGTACTCCTTCACTGGAACTAATGGCACGTTTCCACTGTACAGTACTGCTCGACTCGACTCTGCTCACTTTTTTGGGGGGTTTTGCACTGTGGATAGTACCTGGTACCTGGTACTTTTTTAGTACCACCTCAGTCGAGGTTCCAAGCGAGCCGAGACGATACTAAATGTGAGTCACGCACTGCTGAAGTAGGGAATTATCCTTAACGAGTGGTTCTGTATTGTGCCTGAATAAATGTGTGTCATTTAATAAATACATTGTGTACGGTAATATTCTATTAATGGAAAATTATGTATAATTTATCTCATTACAGATAAAATTACAACAAAGGTTTCTGTCTTCGATTTTTAAATCTCGCTTGTTACTGATTTCCAAACAGACGTTTATCGAAGTCACTCCTATCAGGACTGAATCTAACTTAGTCATATTGAGCACTACGTAGGTTCTAGAATGCCATTATTTTACATCCTTAATAGTGAACCTGTTCAGTGAACAGGAAAGGCATTTGGAATACGGCCTGACCGTGTATTTCTACAGTGCTTCGATAATACAACATTATTCCTGCGTGAAGGCGAGTGGAAGATGGCACCCACGTTGAGGCGGCACTAAACTGCAGTGGAAAAGCAAGCTCAGAAAAGTAAAGCGAGCCGAGACGAGTTAAGCCGTACCGTGCAGTGGGGCCCAAACATGTTCCAGCATGACAGTACTCCTGTTCACAAAGCGAGCTCCACGAAGACATGATTTGCCAAGTTTGGAGTAGAAGAACTTGAGTGCACTGCACAGAGCCCTGACCTCAACTCCACTGAACACATTTGGGATGAACTGGAATGCCGATTGCACCCCAGGCCTCCTCGGCCGACATCAGTGTCTGACCTCACTAATTCTCATGTGGCTGAATGAGCATAAATCCCCACATCCACACTCCAAAATCTAGTGGAAAGCCTTCCCAGAAGACTGGAGGTTATTATAACAGCAAAAGGAGACCGGAATGGGATGTTCAAAAAGCACATTTGAACGTGATGGACAGGTTTCCACAACATTTGGCCATATAGAGTAACTAAAATTAGTAGAGTAGTATACCTTATTTTACCACTTAAATGATTTCATTTCAAATAATTTTGATAATCAAACCAAGAAATATAGAATGAATAGAAAAATGTTTATTATTAAATGTTGCGAAATGAAAAATGTTAGAAATGACTCATTTATTGGAACACTGTAGATATAATCGAATGTCATTTCCACCTCCCAAAACCATGCCAGTAGGTGGGTTGGCTAAGATAAATTTCTCTAGGTGTGTATGCATATAGCCCTTGGTCGCATCCAGGGTGTATTCCTGCCTTACATCCAGTGTTCAAGGGTCTGGATCCACCACGACCCTGACCAGGGTAAAGCAGTTACTGAAAGTGAGTGAGAGTGAGTTAATAGTATCAATACCTAAGAGTCCTAATTTAATTGCTATTCTCTATTCTTGTGTTTGGTCTGTGCCGATCCTGTGTGCATCCTGATGCATCCTGGTGCCGTCCTCGTTTCATCTCTTCCCCAGGTAAGCGACACACACGGACATGGCCATCCACATGATGTAAAAAGTAATGTGATTCATCAGACCAGTCCACCTTCTTTATTCCACCTTCTTTGCTCCACAGTTCAGTTCTGATGCTCACGTGCCCATTGCAGCCACTTTCAGTGATGGACAGGGGTCAGCATGGGCACTCTGACTGGTCTGCAGATACACAGCCCCATAAGCAGCAACCTATGATACACTGTGTGTTCTGACACCTTTCTATCATAGCCAGCATTAAATTTTTCAGCAATTTGTGCTAAAGTAGCTCTTCTGAGGGATCAGTCAGACAGGCTAGCCTTCATTCCCCAAGCACATCAATAAGCTTTGGGTTCCCATGACCCTGTCACCGGTTCACTGGTTGTCCTTCCTTGGACCATTTTTGGTAGGTACTAACCACTACATACCAGGAACACCCCACAAGACCTGACATTTTGGAGATGCTCTAACCCTTGTCAAAGTCGCTCAGATCCTTACACTTGGCAGCAGTAAAAATGGGCAACACGTCAACTTCAAGAACTGACTGTTCACTTGCTGCCTAATATATCCCACCCCTTGACAGGTGCCACTGTAATGAGATAATTAATGTTATTCACGTCACCTGTCAGTGGTTTTAATTTTATGGCTGATCTGTGTAAATCTTAAATGCAGTGACAGAATTGGCAGCAAAGTTGTCAGAGTACACTTCAATAGTTATATTTTATATGAATTAAATTTGTAATGAAAAAGTATTAATGCTGACACTGCCTTTAACCGTAACCAAAACCTTCATGCAAATTGAATTTGTGAATTCTTAAGAATTTGTTAGACAATGCTGAAAAAACACAAACATCTCGATTTCTATTTCCAGTCACTTTTTACTTTTACATACATAAGTACATTTAAGTGTGGTAACATTTTCGCTTTTACTATTTCTAACTGAGTGACAATATACATTTGATCATTTTCTGTACTTTATTTTGTGGCATCTCACTAACTTGTACAATGATTGCTCTTTTATGAGCAAGTGGAAGCTCTGAGACTGCAGAGTACAGGATGCCAACAAAAAGCAGAGCGCTAGGTCAATCTGGACTGGGTTTCCCAATAGCATTGTAAATTTAAGATCGTCTAAATTGGGAGTGAGTGCGTCAAGTGTGATACTCGCTCGACCATTTAACAATGATTTTTATATTATGATTATTTTGGGGAATTTATATCTTAGTGGTAGAGAATATTTCAATTAAGAAATTCAAACAGATCAGGGTGTCATATAAAATGTAGAAATGATGTTATGGCTACAAAATGTGTGATCCCAAACATTAACACACAAACAGCTAAGTAAAGCTGATTATATCCATGTTTTGATTTAAAAAAAAAGAAAAAAAAAAAAAAGAAAAAAGATTACATTTTGGATTGGATTAATACCTGCCTGGATATAAAAATGGGTTAAGTAAAAAAAAAAAAAAAAAGTATTTACAAACAGTGGTCATTAACAACACTGTGGTTATAAGAAGTATACAGTTAAATATGCTTGTGAACTGATTACTGTTTTTGTTGAAAATAAAAGAGAAAAAAATACTTAAAGTCCTTTGGATTATTTGTCATACACAGATTTAAACTGGATGACATTAAATTAAAAAATATATATACTGTGATTTAGGCCTTGACCCTGTTTTTGTTATGATTTTCATGTTGTAAGACGTTCCCAGATTTGCTAAGAGGGAGAACAGCAGCACAAACATTCTGGACATTTAATAAAAGTACGCCTTTGTGAAGCATAATTTGCAGTTACATTCATATATATTGTTTTAGTAGACACATTTATTTGGCTAACAAGTGAGACTGCATTCAACCACAGTGCTAGGAGCTGACAGTAATAAAAGTAACCAGAAACAAATGCAAGAACTGTAGGGAGAACAAAGAGAGCCACAGCTAAATGCCAGTGTTGTGTCTCTATGGGGGAACCATTAAAATGTCTGTTTAGAAACCTGAAACAGAGCATTTCCCATCCAGATAGGCTCCAAGTAGAATCAGTTCTGGAAGCTAAGAACCCTGAGAACCTTTGAGGCACCCTTTTTTCTAATAATGTCGCATAAAAGAGATATTTGAGCAAATCTGTGTTTTCTGCAATTTCCTGTCCTTATTCAATCCCTATGCACTTATTTCGCACTTATTCCTACAGAATCCAACATTTCCAACAGGCAAATTTGGTTGTAATGGTCTGAATTCCCAAATTGAAGGCAATCAGCCAGAAAAAAAATCTATTGTTCCATCCTACAAAACACACAAAACTGTTTGTATGCAGACTTGTTTGTTTACTGCCATTTGGCTTTAAAAATGATTTATCCAAGTATACAAATTCCCCAGCTAACATGACCTTCCACTATAATCCCTAACTGCCACCAGCTGTGCCATGTTATGTGATTATTCTGTACACAGAAGTTTACTTGTATCTATACATAAGACAAGAGTTTTCCTTCCTCCACCACACTAACCAACACTTAATACAGCCCTCTGTGAAAAAAACAAGTATGAGTATGTGTACTTCAGACCAAAAATACGCAAGATATGTCAAAAGCAAATTGTCTCATAATGACTAACATGGATGGAAACAGTTTTTAGAAGCCAGTTCAGATTTTAGACGCCAATTCATGCAGAACATTTCAAGCTCCCTTATGTTAGGTGGACTAACCTTTTCAATTCAGACCACAGGTTTATGACAGACATTCCTCAGAGTTCTGCAGAATGGCATGGCGATTGCAAAACATTGGTTATGTGTCTACAAACCATTTCTGTGTGGATTTGAATGTAAGTTTGAGCTCTATATATTATTGAAGGATCTACATTGTGCTTGGAAGTTTGTAAACCCTTTAGAATTTTCTATATTTCTGCATAAATATGACCTAAAACAACGTCAGATTTTCACACAAGTCCTAAAAGTAGACAACGAGAACATCAATAAGGGCAAGCCATCTAGGCCCAGATGCAGCAAAACAGGTCCAAACAATGATTCAACCACCACCATGTTTCACAGATGGCATAAGGTTCTTATGCTGGAATGCAGAGTTTTCCTTTTTTACCTTCAAATTAATGGCTAATCCTAGAGGTTCACACGTTTGCCACTCACACATATGTAATATTGGATAATTAATAAATAAATGGACAAGTATAGTCTTTTGTCCCAATTGTGATATTTATGCCGATATATAGAAAATTCTAAAGGGTTTGCAAACTTTCAAGCACCACTGCAACTATGGCCAAGTCATAACCTTGTGGCAGAGGAACCCCCCATGCCCCCATTAATTAATTTATAAAATAAATGTATAACTATAACCTGTCAATCTTGTAAGTGACCAAAATAATCCCAACCCAATTTAAGCATTAATTTCAATTCCACTTGGTCAAGTACTGTAGCAATTTGTGGGACATTTCCAAACAGTTTACTGTTCATACAGGTGGCACTTAACAGTTGATTTTAATACTAGATAAACTCAGTAATCAACTGAACTATACAATTCTGAGATGTGCATCATGGGGTTATTAAACTGCTTAAAGGTCACTTTAAGATCACTGCTTACATATTTATGTACATTACCTGGGTTATTCAGGTCAACAGCTATCTAACTTTTTTGTTGCTTGTTGTTGCTTATGCGCTTTGGCTTTCCTCAGGATCATGGATGACAGAGAGTTTCCACATTTTTCATTTGTCATTTGATTCTAATATTATCAGTAATGTTTCAAGGGTAAAACTGTCTCTTCTGAGGACTCCTAGCTTCTTTGATTGCAATTTAGATAACTTTTTTGTAATCAGCATAAATTATTTTGCTTAGTGACTTTGATTTCCACTCCTTCCAGTCAATTTTTTATGCATTATCACTATCTCTGTGATCAGTGTCTATGTTTACCATTACTACTGCAATTAATGGCAGGATTAAAATAAGTGTTCCTTTCACATTATTCTAAATGGTTCTGTCCCTCATTTCTGTCCCTTTAGTACATATAATACAGTGGCGTTTGGAGCCATAATATCCTTCATATTGGCTCATAGTGAGATATGAATTGACCTGTCAATGTTCAATGACATTATCATCTTTGTATTAAACTCTCCTGTACTCTTCAGCACTTAATACTCCTGTTAGAGTCCATAACTCTTCCTTTTAGAGCTAGTGGGATGGGACATACCCTCCTCGTTTTAATAAAGCAAGCCTAAAACTGCCTTTACTTTCACATTTTATGGTCCGAAGCTGTATTAATGCTTAGAGTGCTGTAATTCAATCACTTTCATTGTTAAGAAATACTTGTGATCCGTTTGATTGATTCCTCCATCCATCAATATTATGTAGTTTTACACAATTTAAGGTCTGAATAGAAGTGGGCAAGGCATGAATTGTCTTTAAATGAAGCACATTCCAACAAAAGGTTCATTAGTAAGGACATTTAAGTGGTGTAATATAAATCTTAGAAATGACTGCACAATTCTAACATCCTAAGTTTTTGATTGCTGGAATATTTCTCTAAAACTTGAATGATTGCTCAGCTTGTCCTTTTCACCTCCTCTGGGCTCAGTTGCATATTTGTTTAGGTTCATTTGTTTCTCAAATTCCAACTACTTAGCTGTATTTAGGGCACAAAATTAAATTTAAGGGCACACAAATTAAATTACAAATTCAGATGCTTCAAACTGCTCAGTGTTCCTCAAACAATTACAATCTTCCACTGCTTGCTATTGCACATCCACATTTCTGTGTGTCACAGCTGTGTGTGTGTGAGTGATGTAAACAAGGTGGAGATGGATGCAAGTGCAGATAAAAGCTTTAATGAGAGGCAGGCAGAAAATCCAAACCATAAGGCAATATCAATATCCAAAAACAGGTGTGGGTAAGGGGATCTACAAATGAACATAAACTGGGCGTAGATGAGAAGCAAGAAATGAGGAGACGAGCGCAGGATCAAAAATATAATGCAAGGAACAAAGATCAAAGGCTTGGTATTGCTCAGGCGGCAAACACTGAGCTCAATACTTCATGATGTGACAATGAAACACAATGGGTTTAAATACACAAACTAATCAAAGGGCATAACACAGAACAGCTGAGACATTAGGAAAGAACCAATAACATAATGGGGCGGAGACGGGACAGAAACCAAAACAAACACACATGTCACAAGCAGGGTTGGGAGGGTTACTTTTAAAATGTATTCCATTACAGTTACAAACAATGTTGTGTAAGTTACTCCAAAAAAGTAATCCACTAGAGATTACTAATTACTACTTTAAAATTGCAATTTAATGACTTTACTTTCAAGTTATTTTCAAAACCTATCAAACCTACAAAAATACACTACAAAGTGAAACTCATAGTTCTTTCAATAATTTTACCGCGCATTCTCCGGTGATTAAAGTGCATGCTCATTGCTCATTAACTGATCCAGTCACCAAGGGTGTTAGCTGTACTGTTAATCATCTAGTGCTGAGATCAGATTCTTCTCCATGCATTTTTTCCAGCTCAGCTAGTAGCCAGAGTTTTGTTTTATGGCTGCTGAGGTAACTTAGCTGCCAATGTATGACATGATCAGAAAAAGTTGGATTTATCATAAAACTTGCCTCTGGTGTTGTCACTGTTTGTAGAACTACCAGACTGATAAAATATAAAATTTTTCTAAATAGGCTAGTTTGTTGTCACTAACCAAGGGGAGACAGAACTAAGCTATGGGTTTTGCTACAGTTTAGCTACATTATCTTTCCTTATGCTCTGCTCATATCATGTTCACATAAACTGGAACTTATATAGACATTTACACACCTTGTTTTCCTGCTCAGCATCAGAGGATGTTACTGTTCAGTTTAAACCCCTTTACTGGTTTACAAAAAAAAAAAAAAAAAAAAAAATTGGCGTATATCCATTTTCCCTCACACTGACTGTGTGAGCTAGCATTTGGCAGAATTGAGAGCTGTCAGCAAATGAGACACAAGTATTCACATTTTCCTGCAAACCCTGTCGGATTGGTCTCGCCTCCGTTCACTGAAGATATAAAATTATAACTCTGCCGTTTTCTTTTACTGACGTTCAGTTACATAGTGACAAACTGCTCCAAGTGGAGAATTATTCGGGGCTAAAGAAAAAATCTTCGGGGCTACAGTCCCGAATGCCCAGGCCAGGTTACACCCCTGGCAGCCGCGCAAAATGTGATTTATTTAAAAAATATATTTTACTTAATATTGTTTTCTTAATAAATTTGTGATGCAAGTAACACAATTTTATTGACATTAGTAACTGTAATCAAATTATGTACATTTAAAATGTAATGGGGGGCAGGGGTCTTAATAGCATTCAAAACAGTGGTACTATCAATGCAGACTTTAATGCACTGAAAAAGACACACTATTAGCATCACATAAATATTTATAAATAAAATTGGTTTCACTCTGCCTACGTTTTACATTTTTTCCTACATTCTTTTGAATGTCCATGGAATAAAATAAAATATCAGATGCCACAAGTATCCGTTCTGCAATCATTCACATATTTGAATGGCCATGGAATACAAAGCAATGTGAAAACATGAAATTAAAAATGACCTTATATGGCCATGGGCATTGTTTCGACTCAGGACAGCTGTCATTTGCTGCTATTGTCAAGCAACTGTTTGACGCCGTACACAACTACACTTCTCCTTCGTGCGTTCACTGAGAGTAGGCTAACAGTTGAGAGGAAAGAATTTGGCCAATAGTTGCTTCAAGTCTTTTATAATAGACCAATTGGTGTGTGAGAAGGAGGGAATTACAAGAGGGGTTAAAGCAATGCAAATATGCACACACATGTTGCAGTATTAGACCATAAGCACATCATCCATCCATCTTCTATACCGCTTATCCGTTTCAGCGTCACGGGGAACCTGGAGCCTATCCCAGGAAGCATCGGGCACAAGGCGGGGTACACCCTGGACAGGGTGCCAATCCATCGCAGGGCACACAATCACACACACACTCACACACCCATTCATACTCTACGGACACTTTAGACATGCCAATCAACCTACCATGCATGTCTTTGGACTGGGGGAGGAAACCAGAGTACCCGGAGGAAACCCCCGCAGCACGGGGAGAACATGCAAACTCCGCACACACAGAGCCGTGGGAATCGAACCCCTGACCCTGGCGGAGATAAGCACATCATAATGAAACTAAAGTCGAAACCCGGACATTTTCTCAAATTTAGACGCTTTTTTAAGGTCCGAAAAATAGGACATGTCCGGGAAAAAGGGGACGTATGGTCACCCTAACAAAAGCATTTCAGAGAACAATTTGTGTTAATTTATACCAAATTAACTTTGCACAAAATTTACAGTACCTGATACACAGCTAATGACTAAGGTTTTATTACATTTCCTAAGCAGACTAATTTGAGGATGCCATTCAAGCACACTAGGAAAAACACTGAGATTAAAATACTATAAGTTTACTTTTCTGCAGAAGAAACTGTGATATTGCTCTTAAAGTCACCAAGACAGTATCTGGTCTATCCTTAACTGAGCTACCTATCCACAATGAGTCTTCTCTTTTTTCCACTCTGGTATTATGTAGCAGATGAGATAGACAAGAGGTTGGGGGTGAGCAGGACTCACAATAGCGCTCACCCCAACCCTGGGGCACACCAGGTGAGAGATAGAGTGAAAAAAGAAAGGAAGTGAGTGAGAGAGAGAGAGAGAGAGAGAGAGAGACTCACAGCTGTACAGGTCTTCTCAGGCAGGCGATAGGGCCCTGCAGGCAGGTCTCATTATCTGAAGGTCATCCTTTTCATATGAGCAGAACATGGTGACATGTTAAAGGCTGTCCTGGCCAATCTGCCTGACACCACTAGATGGACAAATGGAGTAAACAGTAGTCTGATGGACAAAAATAAAGGGAAAAAATGAATGATGCTAGTGTGTCACGAGGCAATCACTAGTACTTATTAATATGTTGAATGTATTGCGCTTGTTTGATGTTGTGTATTGTATTTAGACAATTTGTGGACTTCTGAGAGATATGTCTTGAAAAGTTAAGGACCTCTATCAGTTTATCTTATATGTCTATAAATAATAAGAATTATTTAATGAAATATTTTTAAATATTCTTCACTCATTGTGATTACTTTTTCACCCAATGTGTTGAATTGCTGTATATTTATGTTCTTCATTTCATGTTTTAGACATTATTTGCACAATTACATTCTAATTCAACTGAAAGAACATAAAAAGAAACTGAATTTGAATACAAACATACACACATCCTCTGTGAACAGAATTACTGAAGTGAACGAATTCCAAGATATAGAGAACCCTAAGGTTAAAAAAGCGCACACCATTTACCATTCCATGATATAGAGAGAAATCAAGCTATGTAGTTGTAGTGAAGCCTGTACCATTCACTGAGCACTTCTCCAGATCCCGGCATGTAACCCAATTAGCTCATAATTGATGTACTTTGAAATTCATTAACTCTCAATCCAAAGGCTGGCTTTTAATTAACTGTCTGCTTTGCATCCAGCATTTAAAGGACGCCGCTGTTATTAAATCTGACTGAGGCACTATGGTAAAGCCCACTGCTCGCTTGTGAGCCCTCAAGAAGCCATAAATCAACTTCAGCACTGTCAAATCCACCATGCTTTAGGTAGAACCTGATGCAAAAGGCCATGCTGTTTATCACTAATTTTATTTCTGTAAATGGACTACAACAAAAGAACAAAAAGAAAAAAAAATACGTTATGACAAAATTAACAAGTATGTAATATTAAAATATGTTGGATAGAATTAAGATATTCTATACTACATCTTCAAACTTCTATTACATTTGCACCTGTGCTATAAGTGAGGACTAAAACATGACGTAGTTGTATGATGCAGTCAGGCATGACAAGGAGTTACTGTTACGGCCCTGATGCTGATCAACGTCATATGTGATATGTGTAACGGCATGTCCTGAAGTGTTTTATTCCTTTTATACCACATTTATTTGTTGCCAATGACATTTTTTCAGTTAGAGTTATATTTAATGTTGTGGAATGTCTGTGAAACAAGTTAATTCCTGTAATCACTTACACAGCTTTAGTCATTCTGTTAGGAAACAGTTGAATATGCAAGTGTAGATAATCAGTGGTGTTATTTACCATTACCAAGACAGAGATGTAATCCAAAAACACAGACACAAAATAGGGTCAGGCAATGAGCAAACAACATTAACTGTGGCAGACAAGAGCGAAACATGAGTATCAGAAACTAGACCAGACCAGGTACACAAACAGTTATCAAAGGCTTGTTCTCAGCTGGCACATCAACACAGAATGCATGGTTCACAATCACTGCAGTTACTGAGAGTCTATTTATACTGTGATTGTGTTGTGAGGGTAATAGAGTACAGGTGTGTGTAATCAGTAATCTGGGGTGTGAACGTGAGAGAGTCTGGTTATTGTGGTTCTCAGCAGCAGGTTTGTAGGCCAATCTGATTTCTGGGAAGTGTAGTTAGCTGCAAGGGCACATGGTGGCTTAGTGGTTAGCATGTTTGCCTTGCGCCTCCAGGGTCGGGGGTTCGATTCCCACTGTGGCTGTGTGTGCGTGCGTGCGTGCATGCATGCATGTTCTCCCTGTGCTGTGGGGGTTTCCTCAGAGTACTCTGGTTTCTAGGCTGTACTAGGCTGATTAGCGTAGTAGTAGTGTGTGATTGTGCCCTGTGGTGGATTGGCACCCTGTCCAGCACCCTGTCCGCCTTGTGCCTGATGCTCCAGGTTTCCCTGTGACTCTGTAAAGGATTAAGCAGTATAGAGGATGGATGGATAGTTAGATGCAGATTCCAGCATCAACATGACACATTCCCTCAAAAGTCACTCTTTTTGCTCTGTCTAAAAGTCTAAAATATGCCGCTTGTCATGTTACCAAGAAACCTAGAATTTACTGAACGTTACAAAGCACTGACACTAGAGACTCCTTATAAATGTTACACTGATATCTCCTTAGAGAAAGCTTCACCATATAGTAATTTCTCTTTGCTAAATAACAACACAGTTTAAAAAAGAATCTGTTTTATTATTTGCCATATACAAGTCCCTGTGTACATTTTTACCAACATAACATATTGGAACATAGTGGCCAGTGGTGGCTTAGTGGGTAAAGGCTCTCGGTTACTGATCAGAAGGCCAGGATTTCAAGACCAAAGGCCAAAATACCACTGTTGGGCCCTTGAGCAAGGCCCTTAACCCTCAATTGCTCAGTTGTATAAATGAGATAAATTTGAGTCGCTCTGGATAAGGGCATCTACCAAATGCCTTAAATGTAAATGTAAATATATATCAGTGCAATACTATAAACTTGTGATTTGCCTTGAAGTCAGCACTACTGTCAAAATTAATCAAAACCTTCTGACTAATCAGATCCAAGAACTGAATAGCACGATAATATTATAAATATGTAAATGCTTGCTATTCTTGGTTAGGGAGAGAGATTTTGTCATTCTGACCTGTTGATTTTATTGTCATCTTGCTACCTCCTTGTTTATAACTTGTATTTATTATTCTTGACCTTTTGCCCAGACTATGGATCCCTTTCTGCCATGTTTATAACATCTGGACTGTCACAACTTATATAAATATGTAAGTTTTCATATACATGTACTAGTGTTTGTGGATGTGAGATCCAGAATGAAAAGTGAATGTTTTAATCCATTGTTATGGGAAGGAGCACAGGAATATGAACTCTGTATCTTATGTCTTATGTTGTGTTAAATCTTACAGATTATATAAAATTATATAAGTTCTCGCCATGACTGTCAAAGTCTTCATTTTTTGTGTAAGAATTTATGCAATTATACCAGGCAATTTGGATAGAGTTGGTTGATAATTACAAAAGGTAAATGTCCTATGCTCTGGCAGAAGAGAAAATATTGCTTCTCTGACATGGATATAAGTACAAAATAATGCACTAATCTGAAGATAATTATTCAATATACTTTTGTCAGTATTGATATTCCTCAGTGAGGATAGTAGGAGAGAATGAATAAATGCTCAGTTGACACAGGAGCTGACACTGGTGGGATTTCTTTCTCTCCTTATGAATGGCCATATGGGAGACAGAGGAGCAAAATATTTCACCATGAGACAATTTGTTCTCTAAACCAAAATATGCCCAACTGGCAGAAAATGAAAGGAGAGAAACTGAAATAGACTGAATGTGATTGTATGAATTGTATTATTGTTGTTGTTTGTTTTTTAAATGTTGCCAACATTGGCATTATAAAATTACACATTTAAATTCACCCCTGGCCCATGACCCCTCTAATTTATTTATATGTTTTTTCCTCCTTAAACTAGCTTTAGCCTGTGTTGCTGTCCTGTATGACATGCTAATGCTATGACTACTACTTGCACCTGTCCCAACACTTCTGAAAGACGTTCTGCAGACCATGAGTCCTAGGTTTCATCTATAATAAATCAAGTTAACCAGTAGCACATATCCATCCTATTTTAAACAACCAGCCACTTATATAATTAAGCCAATTCTATATTACCCTTTATGTTAAAGGTTTTAGAGAAGATTTCCTGAGCTTTTCTGATTCCTGATGTAAGAAGGATGTTCTAGATTTTCATCAGATTTAACACAACACTACAGCACAGAGTTTGCCCTCCTTACTAAAATAATGTCATTAAATACTCTACATTTAACTGTGGATTTTGGAAAGTGTGCTATTTTAAATGTACTAGATTTGAGCACAAAGTTGCACATGGTCAACTCTATATTATTCTTTTGAACTATATGCAGTTTGGGCATCCTTAATGGGTTTACTCTAAAAACAAAACGTTCAATTAAAACTGGCAAACCCCTCTTTCTCGACATCTATCGATTATGCTCTTTATTTTATTCTTTTTAGATCTCTTGCTTTTCAACTCCTCCATTCTCGTGAGCACACACAAAAACAAAAGTTCTATGGAGCTCAACTCACTCTCTCTCTCTCTTTCTCTCTCTCTCTCTCTCTCTCACACACACACACACACACACACACACCAGATATATACATATTTATTTACTTTTACTTTCTGTCTCTCTCTCTCTCTCTCTCAAACACACACACACACACGTGTACACACAATAAATATATAGTTTCCTCTCCTTTCCTTTATTTTCTTTTCTTTTCTCTCTCTCTCCTTCTCTGCTCTTGTCTCTCCCCCTTTCATCCTCACTGCCATGTAAACACAGAACACTCATTAGGGAAATCATCCACAGATGCAGCCTCATCCTTACCACTTACTCTTCTGACTCCACCCTCCATTCACAAACCAGCACTCAACCACATCCTTGCCTCCCCATTAATATAATTAAAAACCTTATAAATGTATATACTTTCATTGCCTTCATAGACCTGTAAGCTCCAGGTTTTCAACTTATTAATTCATTCTAATTTAATTTGAATTTTACCTTAATATCAGGTAATCAGGATGAAGACGGATGCAAGTGCAATTAAAAGCTTTATTTAAAGAGACAGGCAGACAAATCCAAATCGATGGGCAAAAACGTGGTAAAAAAAAAACAGCACAGGGTCAGGCGATGAGCAAATGGGCAAAACTAGGCAGAGACGAGAAACCAAGAAATGAGTACAAGAGCAGGATCAAAACACTGGGAAACGAGGACAATGAACAAAAAGCTTAGTATTTACAGTACTGGCAGCAAAACACAGAAACACAGCAACAATACTTCGCTTGGAACAAAGACACACAGGGGTTTACATATACAAACTAATCACAGGGTATATTGCAGAGCAGCTGAGACACATTAGGGACAACCAATAACATTACATGTGCGGAGACAGGACAGAAACCAAAACAAAACAAACGGGCTGTTGAGCGCTCTGGTGGCACTTCAGGAGCATTCAGCGTGAGGGGAATTCCATGACACTTAAATTATTAAGATTTGAAATTACTTGTAGCACTTTTGCCAACATTTATCTTTAAATTTTCTATATACAGAAAGTTGGAATTGTTAAATGTGCAAATAGTTAAATAAATAAATTCATTCGTTCATTAAAAAAATAAACTGTGCATTATTCAGTTGTCAAACTATTAATATAAGAACAGTCAGGGTTTTTTTTTTAAATTAAATAACCTACATAAATTCTGTCACATGTGGCACGAAGATGTAAACATACTGTACATTGATTGTATGTGTGTGTGTGTGTTTCTCTCTCTGAGGGAGTTGTGTGCTGTGCCATCTTGCAGATGTCTTTGTACAAGCGTCTCCATAGTGACTCTACAGGCTTAGATGGCAACTCGTTGTGATAGATCTCAGGAGACATGCGAGGCGCCTGGGATAGTTCAGCATCTGCTTCTCTTATACAGCTGAACCAACTTGGACAGAGCACTTCCAAACATACCACACCATGTGCACCCTGTGGATCATCTTAACCATAAGCCTACGAATGTAATATTACACCACTATCATGCTACATGAAGACAAGTGTGAAGTGAGTATAGTAACAATAATTATATCCATAGATCATCCATCAATGCAAAGGGATAACATGCAAATTCTATGCACACAGGGTGGAGGCGGGATTTGAACCCCCAACCCTGTAGGTGTGAGGCAAACCTGCTTAGCATTAAACCACCACGCACCCCAACCATAGGGCGCATAATACATTATAAATGAAATTACAACTGAAATTCGTATGCTAGAGTTATTTTAGTTTCCTCTTCAGAGTGCTCAGTGTTCTTCCAACAATAATAATTTCTCAACTGGTTGCTATTGCACATCCACACTATTCTGTCTGCCACAGCTGTGTATACTAATGTGTGCGTGTGTGTGCGCATGAAACACTTGTCAGCCACAGGGCACATTTTACGATCACGCCAATACTTGCTCTGACCGCAGGAAGCAAAGAAGCCTATCTCAGCAGTCTGGAGAATTTCAGAGACTTGTTGTTGTTCCATTGGAGGACACCATTTTCACTCCTTCACACTGTTCCCGATACCAGATCGGATAGGACAGGCAGTCCTGTGGATTGTCTCCGGGAGGAAGAAGAAGAGAGGAAGAGAGTGAGAGAGGGTAAAAAGTGTCCTCTCCGCTTGTGTCACAGGGAGCAGGGCTGATACTCAGCGTATGTGACAGTGTCCGTCCTGAGTGGAAGGACCCCTGCAATATTAATTCTCATTTGAAGCAGCTGGGGCTGAGAGTATGAAACATTGAACAAAACAGCTGCCATGGATCTACTGCTGTCACACACACACACACACACACACACACACACACAAACACACACACACTGACCTTGTTCTTTTCCCAGCATGAATATTCTATAATCATCTCCAGTAGCTTTCTAAAAACAAGCTTTGGTTTCACCGAATCACCTTTAAGAATGCTCCTAGACTCATTTGTGCAAGATCAGCATGTGTGTAAAAGTGTCTGGGCATGATCATGTGTTCACTTTAAACTAGAACTTCAATCAGCACTTTTGGAAAACATAAACAAAGGAGTCACACGTCTGACATGCCTTCTGCTGCTGTGAATGTTCCCACATGCATTTCCCAAAAACTATTCATGCCCAAGTCTCACCCTTGCTTCAGTGGATAATCTCAGCTGGACACTGTAGACTTGTACTTAAGACCTGCTGCTGTAATCATAAAGACTGTCCTGTGGTCATCCCAGGACACTTATTCACAATTAGGGATGTCACGATACCAAAAATCTAGTAGTCGATACTCGATACCAAAGGCGATACCACGGTGTGGTTTAAAAGAATTGATTTTTAAATAAAATTAAAAACTCCTGGAGGACATCCTCCTCTGGCTAATACTGGCAAAAAGAGAGAGAGAGAAAGAGAGAGGGGGATATTTTAGTTATCAAACTGATAGTCTGACAATGACTAATAAAACAGTGCTAATAACAAGTGCTAAGGTGCACTCCTATATGCACGCACACACACACGCACACACACACACACACACACACACACCTTATACTCTGAATGCAAACATTAGTTTAAATTCACTGATATGGTGGCAGGCCAAAAAGATTTATTAAAAGCATGAACATTTGAATAATTATTAGTGACATTAGGCTACATTTAGCTGACAGGACATGGGCTGAATGGCGATGCACGGTGGCCCATTCGGAGGTAGTTTATAACGTTGCAATGTTTTAGCGTTGTTAACGAATAACAGGCTATCGCAAACATTACATGGAGCATAACGTTAGCTGGTTTCACGGCCACAATGCCAGCTGCCTCAAACAAATATAATATAGGGCCTTCTTTCAGGTGCTTCGCCAAATTCCAGGTTTCCTCGCTTTGTCTGAAATGAACAATAGCATCAGTTGCACACCGGCAACCGATGCTAGTTTTCCTCTCTTTTCCTCTCAATGAGTCGGGCGGAGCTAAACTTGTTAAGCTAAGCTAATCTTCTGTAGTTTTCCCCCGTGTGCTTGTAGGCGTTCTTCTTCTTCTTTACCACTTGTGGACCGACTAAAATACTTGCGCATATTTGCTGCCCCCATCAGTTCCAGAAGAACTGCAACCTCGGTACATTCATTACTACCGGTACCTACATACTGCAGAAAAACAAGTACCATCACGTTTTAAGAATGCTGGTACCGACTTGGTACTGGAGTATTGGTTCTCGTGACATCCCTGTTCACAATACACTCAAACTCAACATCATTTCAACACACTTCAAACAGTATGTTTGCCTTTACTCAACTACACCCATGTCCTATAATGATTTATAATCCCACTATCCCTCACCTAAATCAGGATGAGTCTGGCTTCTTCCTCGTGTTGTCTTAAGGAGTTTTTCCTCGCCACTGTTGCCTCTGGCTTACTCAATAGGGATCTAAATCAACATCCAGATTTCTGTAAAGTTGTTTTGTTACAATGTCTAATGTTAAAAGCTGTACACAAATCAAATTGATTGGAATGTTTCATAAAACATTTACAGACATTTACATATTGCAGATAAAAGCTGTGAGATAAGATTCTTGTGAGAGTTCAGGCTCATGCATGTTTTGCTCATCTATGGTGTTTTGTTTTGTTTTGTCTTGTTCCCACGCAGTGCGTTATGCAGAGCTTAATGTTAGCTAGCTTGCTTTCTGCTTCAGGCAATGGTTTGACTATGCAATATTATAGTTTAGCTTTAGGATAGCTTTAAGTAGCTACCCACGTTCACAAGAAGTCAGTTAACATTAGAATAACTATTATGATGTGCCATGAAAAGCAATTTTGGTAGCAAGCTTGCTATAACAGTAGGTAACTGCTAGATTGTGTAACCACTGGCAAAGTTTGCTAGCGCACGAGCTATCATTAAACTGACTACTACTGTATTGTGTAACTGAAACTGATTTGTTACCCGCAATTAAACTGTTACATAGTGTAAATGAAACCTAGCCATTCTAACCCTAACCCTAAGACATTTTTAGCATTTTCTAAACACGTAAATGTGTAAATAAAATTGGTTGCCAAATTTAAGAAAATAACTTTTGGTAACTATTAGCCAAACCATTCATGAATGCTAATTGGTGGTCCACATAATTTATTTAAATTTTTTCTTAGCTGGTGTGCCACAGAGCATGAAATTTTTATCTGAGCAGACATTAGCTTATAAGTGAGGAGAACTTTCTAGAACTTTGTACAACTCTAGTTTCTCAAGTCTTTTTTCAACCTTGACCACTACAGACGGTAAAGACTGCAATTTTTAGAAAAGGATTAATTTTTTTCAACCACCTTATGCTTTAGGGTTGTGTAAATATATTAGACATTCAAGATTTTGTACAAAAAAAAAACCCCACAATGAATTCAGAAACTGGTGCACTGGATAGGTTTCATTTTCTGCACTCACTATTCCAACACTAACAAACAGTAATACCGCATCAGTGTTGTTGTTCCTGAGTCTTTGTGACTTTATGAACTTATTCCAGCTCAAACCATGACCACTTTCCTTCCCGCTTCCCATTCCAGCAATAAGAAATGCAAGCTGTATTTTTAAAAGACCTCCAGGCAGAACACAGACCCCATGAGGAATGTGCTCATTTATTTAAGACAAGGGGGAAATCCTGGTCGTAAAAATAAAGGTTCCCTCTAATTTTTAGTGACATGTTAAAAGAACGCACAAGAAACAGACTTGCTGAGAGCGACTCTCTCCCGGGGCCGACCCCCACGGTGTCTCCAGGTGGCACTACAAGCTTCCCGCTCACTAAGTGTCAGTGACAGATTCGAAGGCAAATGGGCCTGAATAATTGATCGGGAGCGGGCTAGCGAGCGCTGGCGCACGGCTTGGTAATGAAGAGGAGTGCATCAATTTTACAAGACCAATTAGCAACAGGAGTAATTACACTTATTGCTTTTTATAACATCACTCCCCCTTGCATGCTACTCTGCACTTGCTGTTTAAAAGTGTTACATGATCATAGGCTGGTCTGTAATAGAGATTCTTTTAATCTGAGGGTTTGCACATATCTGAAATTCAGTCTGTCTCCTTTTTGGTGCCATTTCCCTGCCGTAGTTCCCACAAAAAACTTTTCCAGTAAGTCTTTAGTAGTATCACAGATGCACGCTACTAAAGTTATTAGAAGTGATAATTAGAATAAATCAGTACCATCAACAATCCTTTTCTCCAAAAATGATTAAATTCATTGTTGTTGATTTCATTTTAACAGACTGAATAATTATTTTACAAAAAAATGGCAGTCTGACTCGTATATTGTTTGTGTCCTACAGAGCTTTACTGAAGCTGTTTTTCTTTCCATCCCATACCATTGCACTTAATAATAGTAATAATAATAATAATAATAATAATAATAATAATAACTTCATTTTGTATAGAACCTATAAAAGTTGCTTTTACCAAGCGCTTTACAACAAAACAAACACAACGTATAAAACATAAATACTAAAAAGTGAAGGGCCTAGAACCGAGCCCTGGAGGACACCAATGTGAACAGGCCCAATCTCAGACCTGTGACCCCCCCATAAATATGAACTGGCTATGATCAATAAAGTACAATCTCAACCAATCACTAAAGACAGTTTCAAGTCAGTTGAGTAATAATGTGTAATTCACAGCGTCAAAGACTGAGCTTAGGTCAAGAAGAATAAGAATTGAACGTGAATTGAAAGCAGTTGTAATTGTGTGTTGAGTAGGAGTTTCTGCCTGTAAGACAGTCTGAGCTGAAGTCATGGATTTTCACCATCCACAATCACAAGAAAGAGAGTTAGCTTTGTGCCTAATGTCAGCAGCGGCAACAGGCCAGCATGCATTCTTTATAATGAGTAAACCCAATACAAGTCATCTTCCAAAACATAAAATGCACTCACCAAATCTAAGGTTGAAAATAAAGGTTAGTGAATAATATGGGTTTATTGGAGTCTTTGGCAATGCCAGCCTGATCTTGCACTAAAATTCATAGTTATAAGAACAACTACAAGTGCTACAATACAAGTGCTAACCATAGGGCTTGTGTGTGTCCACTGGTCCTGAATCTTAAACTGGTCATGATCTGCCCATTTTTCATTTCATTTGATTTTTTCAATGTATAGTGAGAATTGTCCTTAGTGGCTTAATGGTTAGAAGGTTTGCTTCGTACCTCCAGGGTTGGGGGCTCGAATCCCGCCACCATCCTGTGTGTGCAGAGTTTGCATGTTCTCCCCATGCCTCAGGGGTTTCCTCCAGGTACTCCGGTTTCCTCCTCCAGTCCAAAGGCATTCATAATAGGCTGATTGGCATTTCCACAGTGACCGTAGTGTGCGAATGGGTGTGTGATTGTGCCCTGAGTTCCCTGTAATGGGGTCCCCCGTGATGGAGGTTATTTTTTTACAAATGAGTTCAGCATTTTAAGTTAAAACCTGTACTTTATTCATAACGCTTCAAACTTAGAAATAGGTTTGTGTTTTTCATAAATTGTTCTAAAGGCTATGCTCTTAGTTCACTCTAAATGTTGATTTGGTAAATTTTTCTGTAGAGGTTGTTTAACATTTATGGAAGGAGTCTCCAATGCCAATGCTTTTTCTGGTTTCAGGGTAATTGCTGTGTTTTTGTCTTATTAACTTGAAGAGAATAAAAAAGAGGTGCTGGTGAGAGAAACAACTGTTTATATCTGCTACAATGTTATGAAAGAACTTGTCTTATGGACAGTCCACAACATTAAATATAACTATAAATGCATAAAAAGTATGATGTGATGTTCATTAAGCAATTAAAATTGTAATCGTTTGCAAATTGCTGTAGTAAAAAGGAATAAACCATTTAACAGTAACTCTGATTAATGTCCGGCCTTACTCACCACCCCGGTGTGGATTATTTTTCTTTAAGAGCACATACTGCCGTGGTTTATTTCTTACCTATAAAAATATAGATTAATAGTCTGCTTAGTTGCTTTCTTGCTATACTGAAGATCTACCAATCTGAGCATCACTACTGGGCACAGCAGTATGAAGGGCAGCTGGATTAAAAACTGTCAGTCATGTTTATTCTGTAAATTATTTTATATTAAAGTTATAGGTATAGAACTTACTTGGTTCCATTACCTGCCCTACTCTGATGCCTGGTATGATTAACCGTCAAGTTTTAGCTAATTATTTGTAGACAATCCCTAAAAATTAACCGCTTCTTGTTCTCAAAAAGAAATAAGATCTCATATGTCTGACAATAATTATATAACAAATCAGCAGTATTTAAAGAAAGAGCATGTTTAAGAGGGGATCATATAGGAGGCGCTATAACTGGGCTGAAAGTTCTGCCTAATGACAGCAAAGCAACAGTAAATTGACTGCTTCTTTAAACCATGTGAAATGCTTAGGCAGTGTCACATCAGGGGAAAATGAGCTTATATGATGCTTAGAAGAAGAAAATCAAGACCTCTCTCACACTCAGATTGGACACTGGAAAGCGATCAAAGCCAGCAATTTGCATCTATCATCTGCAATTTGAAACTGGTCCATCACATCTGCTGTTTGCCCAGCTTCTGGCTTCCCTGCTAAGAGACTCCAGAAATGAACTATTAGCTTGCGCCTTCACCTCGTTCCACCGGAATGACTGAATATTTAACCGATTCAGAAATATTGCCGAAGACGATGAATTGGACTTGGCACTACCTAAATTGTGTTAATTTGTAAACACAGAATGCGGTTTACTGGAGGAGACACTCATTAGACGAAGGTGAAAATGGGACGAGAAAGTGGGCGGGGCCTTGAATTTGAGTAACATTGACTTCTGCTCTAGAATGCAATCAAGCTCCAAACGTCATAATGTCTTCAGTGTTAAACAAGCCATCAGCAAACGTTTTTATAAACATGAGTTACATTTATTTGACTTTTAACAAACTATTACCCTCATAACATATTCCATACATATGAATAATTAATTATATTCAAGCTTGGTTTTAATGATCATTGCTGCTTTTAGAATCAGAGTTTCGTTAAAGTATTTAAGCCATTATTCCCACACTACAGAGGTGTGTTTTGTCAAAATCATATTCCTCTCCAGGAGGACCACAAAAAAAAAATCACTTAACAAAACCAGGCAATTGACGTTCAACAGAAGTGTGAAAATCAGAGTTCCAGTCATGTGTTGTGTGGGATGCCTGTTAAAACCATGGCATAGAAGCAGTCCAGCTCCAGCTCAGATGAAGCGGTCTGGCTCTGATGCTAGCTATTGTCCTCTTGTCCTTCGTGTTGCTTTAGCACATTAATGAACTCATTATCGTTGATAAGCAAGTGGGGATTGAGACAGAATGAGGAGTCTCTGCTCCTCATATGGGCTGCTTTTATAGGTTTAAGTAACTAGTTTTACAGACTCAGTGACCACTATTTTTTTTATTTATTTTAAATGTTCAGCCTGTATTTGAACGATATTGCTATGATTTGACAGGAATGATGATAAATAGCCCACTAACTATAAAATTATCAGTTATAGCAATGATTCTTTCTATGTTATTCTGTTGACAAGACACTGCAGGTAGAAACAACAATGGTCATGTTAGTCATTTTTCAGATTTTTTTTTTTGATAAATGACATCTATAACATGTCTTCTCTTAAAAATATCTTTGAAGGAGATTTTCCATGCATCCATCCATCTTCTACTGCTTACTCCTCTTCAGGGTCACGAGGAACCTGGAGCCTATCCCAGGGAGCATCGGGCACTAGGCGGGGTACATCCTGGACAGGGTGCCAGTCCATTGCAGGGCACATGAAGGAGATTTTTTTAAAATGAAATATGTACACATCAGTTATCTTTATAAACCTTATAAATTGCTCGAGTGGAAACACATTAAACCATAACAGATTTTTTAAAAGCATTTTTCAAAATCACTTTTTTTTTCCTATATTCTGAATATACAAAAATATTTGTATGAATATCAACAATCAATTGGTAAAGATTGGTAAATTGGTAAATCTTTTGTTTTTAAAATGATCTTATTCACCTCTAGTGTCTTGCCTTAAATTGGTTGTAAAAGTGTGCCTCCTTTTTCATGTTTTCTTACAAGCATCTAAATGATAAAATGGCAAGATGTCTTCCTGCTTCTATGTTTGGAGTCTATAAAGTGGTCAGTGACATTTTTTGTTGTTTTGCTTCTGTACTGTATATAAGGCACATTGCATAATTGATTTCTATACGTAGTGTGATCACATCCATATTAGGGATATTATGATTATTATTGATCATTATTGCAATTATATTAAATAAAATCTATTGTACTAGATTGTAACTGATAATGACTGCATTTTAAACCCCACTGCCCCAAACTGACAGTAAAACATTTAGCCACACTGACATGCCCGGTTAAGCTCCAAAGCAAGACTTTACCTGATACAGGGTGGCACAGTTAATCACTCTTGTCTTCAGCCTATTCTCTCTGCCCCACTTCATCTCTGCACATCTTATTTGAGAGAATTAGGAAGGAATCAATCATTTGTCGGTACTGTTGCACGATTTTCTCTCCAGGCTAGTCAGGAATGGGGAGGATCATGTGGAGTGTGCAGGAATGTAAAGTGACGCAGGTTGAAGCTCTGGTACTTTCTCTGACAAACGGACACCAATTTTTCCCTCAGGGCTTTTCTCTATAATTCTTCCCCTCTCTGACGGGCTGCAGTATTCACAAGCAGAAAGGAGTGACAGGGTATATTGGGAACTCCAACTGAGCCATAAAAGATACATTACAATGTACAGGAATGTTCATTCCAATCAGTCTTGTATTGCTTTGAGATCATTGGGACTTTTTTTTAATATATATATTTATAATGTAACACCTCAGCATCTGGTTATACTGCAGTGTTTTGTTAACAAATATAGCTTCCAATGCCTTCTCTGACACTTTCATATTAAATCAGCGATTCCTTCGCCCACTACGCCTAAAAGACCCCATCTATCTCAGGTTAACTACACGACCCTGTGTCTGGAAATGCAGTGAATAAATTATGGCCCACGTATTAGAGCTTTCCATGTGCTGTCACTGAGCTCATTCTCTTTGCTTAAAGAATCTCTCCTGTAAAATGTGCAAATGTTTCTTTAGCTTAAATATTCAACATGTTATACTTGGTTAAGAGGTGAATCTAAGTAGCCAACAAAACTCATTTACATGCTGACAGATAGATAGATAGATAGATAGATAGATAGATAGATAGATGGGCAGCTGGATGGATGGATAGATGGATGGTCTAGAAGGACATGTACATGTTCTGAATATAAATAAATGAATGAATAAATAATAAAAATAATAATAAATAAATAAATAAATGGATGGATGGATGGACACAAGGAAGGACCAGTAAATGGAATAAATATACATGAATGGATGAATGGATGGATGAGTGAATAAATACATACATACATACATACATACATACATGGCTTGATGGATGGATGGACACATGAATGGATGGTTGAATGGAGGGATGAGTGCTCAGATGGATGGAAGGAAGGAGGGTCTAAAAGGACCTGTACATGGAATCAATACACATGAATGAATGAATGAATGAATAAATAGATGGACACATGAATGGAAGTATGGATATGGGGATGGATAGTCAGATGGATGGAATTAAGGAGGGTCTCCAAGGACCTGTACATGGAATTAATACAGATGAATGAATGAATGAACTAATAAATAAATAAATAAATAGATGGACACATGAATGGAAGTATGGATAGAGGGATTGATGGATAGATGGTCAGATGGATGGGTGAAAGGAGGGTCCCTGGTATGAATGCACAATACCTGTCCCTGGTATGAATACACATTAATAAATGATTGGATGGATGGATGAATGGATGAATAGGTGGATGGATGGATGGATGGCTCTACACAAGGTATGAATGCTGTGATATACATACAGTATGCTTGAGGGCACAATAATATTGCAAAAATCTGTTCTTGGCATGTATGTCCATTAAAATCAACTTTCAAGAACAATTTCACACAGCAGTAGAAAAGAAGGAAGTAAAAAGGGAAATCATCACATGAAATAATGATGGATGAAGGAAATTCATATTTACACCAATGCATAGTGTGTAATTATCTTTACGAAATAGAATTGGGGGGTGGGGGGGTTGTCAACCGGAAACATTCACTTATACGTTATCTATGTGAGAAGAAATGTTACTGATAATAAAATTGCACAAACTGTGAGCATTTACATAAATAATAAATATATAATAAAATATGATACATTTTTATCACCAGTAAATCTGTTTCTAATCACACACACTCCTTAAAGAAGACTGCTGTAAATAATATTAAATAATAAATAATATTTTGTAATATTTTTCAGATGCTCAGTGATGCTTACAGTGTTTGTGCTGTCATTGCATCCTGACCTCAATATAGTGATTGCACCATTGCAGTGTGAAAGCAGCTTAAAGGATGGCTTCAAGTTCATCCTCTTTATGTTGGTAAGCTTATGAAGGCAACTTGGATGTCATATGTTGCTGATTAACATGCATGGTGCTTTTACTATTATAAGTAATGGATTGATTTGACAAATGTGAGATTCTGTTCTGCTTTATACAATAAGAGCCAGCTGTGTAGGAGAAAATACTGACTCCAACCAGTAGAGGGCTCTGTCACCTACTGAGTGCTGTATGAGGCTGAAACAGCTGCTAGACATTAGACATGAGACATTTAAGCATTCATGCTTTCAGTCTTGAAGCATGTGCTGTTTTGCATGTTTGTGTCTAAAATTACTGGCTTATAAATAATGATACTGGAAGTATATAAAAAAATTAAAAAATGATAGGATGAATCAATAAGATTAATCTTATTAAAGGTATCCCTTAGCATATAAATTGTTACTTTAGCTTGATTGATTGATTGATTGTGTAGCACTTTTAACAGTATATATTGTCATAAAAAAGCATTTATAGAAATCCAGATGAAAGAAAAACAACATGAGGAGGAAACCTTCAGAGGCCAGACTCAAAAGGGAACCCGTGGTCTCCTGGGCTTTGCTTAATATCCATATTGGAGCACAATGTGCGTGATAAACCTAAATCCTGTCACCTTCCTTATGCATGAATTTACTGAAGTCTTTACCAGCAATGTGATACTTTCCCATTCTTGCTTTATATAAGATTTCAGCTGCTCAACAGTTCAGGGTCTCCTTTGTCGTATTTTTCGTTTCATAATACGCCAAATGTTTTGAATGGGTGACAGGTCTGGACTGCAGGCAGGCCAGTTTAACACCCAAAACTCTTTTACTACAGAGCCATACTACTGTAATACATGCAGAATGTGGTTTGGAATTGTATTGCTGAAATAAGCCTTACCTGAAAAAGACGTCATCTGGATGGCAGCATATGTTCATCCAAAACATGTATATATCGTTCTGTATTAATGGTGCCTTCACAGATATGTAAGTTATGGGACCCATGCCATGTGCTCTGATGCACCCCCATACCATCACAGATGCTGGCTTTTGAACTGTGCGCTGATAACAAGCCGGATGGTCCCTCTCCTCTTTACCCCGGAGAACGCACTGTCCATGATTTCCAAAAAGAATTTTAAATGTTGATTTTGACCAGACCACAGGACAGTTTTCCACTTCACCTCAGTCCATCTTAAATGAGCTCAGGCCCAGAGAATGTGGCGGCGTTTCTGAATATTGTTTGTATACGTTTTTTTTTTTTTGCATGGAAGAACTTGCATTTGTGGATGCAGCAATGAACTGTGTTCACTGACTGTGATTTCCACTACAGAATTGCATCTGTTTTTAACGTAGTGCTGCCTGAGGGCCTGATCACAGCCATTTAATATTGCTTTTTGGCCATGTTCCTTGCATACAGAGATTTCTCTTTTAATGATATTATGACCCGAAGATGATGAACTAATCAAATTCTTTGCTATTTTAAACCGAGAAACGTTATGCTTAAATTGTTGAACTATTTGCCCACGCAGTGTTTCACAGTGGTGAAATCCTCACTAGGATGCTCTTTTTATACCCAATCATGTTAATGACCTGTTGCCAATTAACCTAATTAGATGTAAGATGTTGCAACAGGTGTTTTTTTTAGCATTAAACAACTTTCCCAGTCTTTTGTTGGCCGTGTCCCAAACTTTTTTGAAATGTGTTGCTGGCATCAAATTCAAAATAAGCATATATTTCTCAAAACAATTCTGTTTCAACATTTGAAAGGTTGTCTGTGTACTATTTTCAATTAAACATAGGGTGTAAATGATTTGCAAATCATTGTATTCTGGTTTTATTTCCATTTTACACAGCGTTCCAACTTTTTTTTTGGTTAGCACGTTCGCCTCACACCTCCAGGGTCCGGGGTTCAATTCCCGCCGGGGCCATGTGTGTGCGGAGTTTGCATGTTCTCCCTGTGCTGCGGGGGTTTCCTCCGGGTACTCCGGTTTCCTCCCCCAGTCCAAAGACATGCATGGTAGGCTGATTGGTGTGTCTAAAGTGTGTGAGTGTGTATGTGAGTGTGCCCTGCGATGGACTGGCACCCTGTCCAGGGTGTACCCCGCCTGGTGCCCGATGCTCCCTGGGATGGGCTCCAGGTTCCCCTGTGACCCTGAAGAAGGAGTAAGCGGTAGAAGATGGATGGATGGATGGATGGAAGAATTAGGGCATATATGGTTATACAATGACTACTGAATGTTTATACACTATATGGCAAAAAGTATGTAGACACTTGACCATCACACCCATAGCCTCCACTTTTTTTCAGAAGGATTTCCATTAGATTTTGGAAAGTGGCTGTGGGGACTTGTGCTCATTCAGCTACAAGAGCATTATTGAGGTCAGGCATTGATGTCAGGTAAGGAGGCATGGGGTGCAGTCGTGTTCCAGTTCATCCCAAAGGTGTTCAGTGTGGTTGAGGTCAGGGCTCTGTGCAGGACACTCGAGTTCTTCCACTCCAACCTTGGCAGACCATGTCTTTATGGAGCTTGCTTTGTGCACATGCTGGAACAGGTTTGGAGCCCTTAGTTGCAGTGAAGGGAAATTATAATGCTACAGCAAACAGATACATAGTATACAATTGTGTGCTTCCAACTTTGTGGCAACAGTTTGAGGAAGAAGCACATATGGGTGTGATGATCAGGTGTCCACATAGTTTTGGCCAAATCCTTTGGAACACTAAAAACATGCTTGATTACTATAATAGGAATTTATTTTATATACAGTATTTAAAAATGACTCTTTAGAATATACTTAGTCTGTTTAGAATATACTTAGAAAACATTCAGTATATTTTAAATACATTTATATTTACTTGAATCCTGTGGCTTATAATTTAATCTTATTTGTTTTAGAGGGAGCTCAATGCATCCTGCTTTTCTCTGAAATCTCTAATATTCTAAATTGCAGTTACTAATCAAATGGACGTAACCTCACTGTAATCCACTAAACAGTGATTCTGTCATTGCACAATAATGTGAATTAAAGCAAAGATTGCATCACTTTTATAATCTTTGTTCTTAGGAGTGTAAATGGTTTGTCTGTTATTCAGTGAGAGGTTATAAGGGGCCATAGGGCTATGAAAATGTGATTTTTTGGATACTTCTCCAACTGACCACACACTCTTAGAAAAACGGGTTCCTTAAGAAATAGTTGAAGGTTCTTAGCTTCTGTTCTGCTTGGGACGCTCTGTAATATAGTGTGTGTCCTATATAGATACTTCAAGGGTTTCCACAGAGGGAGAAACTGAAGAACTTGAAGAATGCTAGATGAATTGGAGCATAGTGATGTTTCATGTTAGTCTTAACCCTCATGATCTGTTCATTAAGTCTGTTCATTTTTAGATTTTATACAAATAATAAAAAAAAAATACCCAATTGGTAGTAATAATACAAGAGATGAAAACCATGACCCCCCTCACAACATTTGGGTTCATCCTAATGGTAGGTTTACATGCGTGCACAGGTACAATGCAAATAAAAGTTCGTCTGACAGGGTCTAAAATCACCTTTGTGTCTTGGATTTACAAAGACATGTCATTTTTATCACCTTTATTCACTTTTGTATCTTATAGGTCAAAATGACCAGAGTATAATCTGTGTAACATAAATACTGTATGACGTTTATAAAATGGATGATTTAGCCCTGAACAGAGCAGTGTTAAAGCAGATTGGACTGGGTGAGATATGCAAGCTGAAAACTGGGTGGCAATCTGTGGTGCCAAAGCTCCTTTGGCAGATAGAAAAGCCACATAAGTCCATTGTCACTCAGCATGCTAAACAAGAATAAGCCCGGCACAATGCATGAGAATTAAAAATGGATATCCATTTAAAAAAGGATGCCTAACGGGAAATATAGGTTATCCCATGATAAGCCCAGCACTCTCCCTTTTCACAATAGAGATCTTCTTTTTTTTTCTTCACACCAATACTGATGCAAGGTCTGTTTTGGTTTATTTGCCAGAAAATTTGCATATGTCCTTGGTGAATGAGTGTACATTGTTGTCTTGTGCATTATTAACTTGTAATCCGATGCTGAAAGTCACAAATAAAGAGGAAAACAAAGCACCAAGGAAATATTTATTGTGATCAATTTGCTTTTGTGATGAGTTAATCAAGATATATGCATTATTCAAATGCATGCCTCATAATACACTAATGGGCATTTGTTTAGATGGTGCTTAACTGTAAGCAAAACCAATTTGTATTTGTTAGTGCATATGGGTCATTATCCTAGAGTCATTTGTCAACAAGATGTAATTTTCTTCCTGGCTTCTCAGAACTGAAAGATCATGACACTGACTTTCCTTCAGAACTTTGGGTTCTTGGGCTGTTGGATGCTTTACTACACTAGGAAGTGATGTATTATTCATAGTAGTTTGCATATCATCATATCCATAACCTCACAAACTGTTAGAAACTGATATAAATCTGATATAAATCTGATAGAAACTCATAAACTAGCTAACCTCATCTCAAGAATAATACACAACTTTGTTCCGATATAATACAAATAATTACAATGTGATTTTCCTGTGTCCAAATAATTTGCACCCAAATCACAATCAGAATCAGGTTTTGTGAAAAAAACATTATGTAAATCGGTCAACATTGCCCTCCTCTGTTTATAAAACTGACCTAGTCTGAAATGATGAGCGATTAAAAGATGAGTCGTGGCTGGGTTGCTAATGAATAGGATTTCATGTTTGACAGGATATAAAGGATATAAAGTGTCATGTCTCAAAAAGATGCTAGAGAGTTCATTTCCCCTTACATTCTGCCTCTGTTCCTTTACTACCTGAGAAACCCCCGTCTGTCTTCCCCAACAGCACAACAGACGTCTTATCAAACGTGACTGATTGCCGTAATCTGTACTCTGGGCAGTCATTAAGCAAATTACCTGAATCATTGCAAGGATTAGTCTCATTAACACATGATTAGCATCAAATTAAAATAATGAGTGTTTAACTTGTGATGTCTTCCAGTTGTTTGAACAGCTTGATCAGGCACACCAGGCTTGCTGAGAGCTGCTTTTTGTTTGAAAACATGGCTACATGAGGTCATTGAATGGACCACGAGAGATGAGCTGATAGCATACATTATGCTTGAATATCTAGAATAATCAATTAAGCTATACAGTTTTATTCGGCAGCTTTACATTACATCAGTAATACTTTATCAGTAATGAGATATCTCTAAACTGGCACACCAATGTTCATCAAGAATGATAAATCAGCTAACAAATACCAAGAATACCAACTATTTAAAAGAATACTAAGTTGGTAAAACATGATATGGGTGTAAATATACAGAGACCTGTGGTCACTTTCTAACAGTAATTTATAAGCAAGAATTAATACAAGCTACTTTAACCTTACAAATATATTTTATGTGCAAATTTGATCAGAACCCAATGTGTAGTGGATCATATAAGAATGATGTTAGTATCATCCCAAGAGCAATGAGATGCACCTCATAATGTAGATACTGTATAGACAATTAAAAATATTTTATTACAATTCATATTAGTTTAGTGTCTCACTCATTGATCCACCATGTTCTCAATGCAAAACTGTATTTTTCTGTATTCATAATGCACTGTGAGCACATTTGTTATAAAGCATACACGATACAAGCCTGAATAAATGCCATTTACATAAGCCTGAATAAATGCCAACTTATAAGTCATGAGTATATGACTTCATCATGTCAATCTATATAACAAATTAAGAGTTACATACCTTTTAAAACCATTTAAAGTATGTTTATTAAAAAGCCCTGTGCATTTTAACTTCTGGTACATACAGTACTATAGCACAGTTTGTGTTTACAACAATAGTAAATAAACAATATAATGTGTTGTGTAACCTGACATTATTAAGCCATTCATTATTATGCATAACTATTCATGAGCGATTATACAAGCTCATGCATGGCATTATAATAATTATTATTAATATTATTAAGTATGCGATATAAAGTGTTAGAAAAGTTTATAATGCATCATGAATACTGGATTAACTGGAAGATTTATTTTTCCTGCATCTTCTTCTTGGATTTTATTTTCACATTTTTGCTCTCTTGGACTCCTGGTCATGGATGGCTGCAATATGACTGCAACGCTCTCCCAATGATAGACAATACTTCCGTTGATAGTCTCTTGATTTTCACAACACCAGGAGTGCAGTTCTAAATCCTGGTCCGTAAACCTATTTAACCCTGTATTAACAATGCCTTTTAATCACATAAGAAGTTATTTTAATTTCCCCCTAGTTCTCATCTGACTCCAGCATATCCCATAAGTACATCTGTCTTTTATTAGATTTGTAGACCATATTCTGTAACCTATATCCATAAAAAATAAAAATAAATAAAAAAAATCAGAAATAATGTCAAGCTAAGTATGCAAGTTAGTAAATAAATAAGTAAGTAAGTAAATAAATAAATAAATACCTCATCTGCACATTATGACTATTTCATATGAATCCGTTCAAAGTGACAGCAGCCGAAAGGTTATAAGCTCTGCAGTGCAATGTACCTTCTGCTTTTAGCTTACCAAAAGATTTAGTGTAATAACTAAAACTGAGCATGATGGTACCATTAAGAGAAGAATAGTTTAAACCTGTAATGCTAACCTGCTGTCAGGGGATTATACTCTTCAATGGAATTACAATTCATCCTGCTGAGAACACATCCATATACATCATGTGTGGCCAACAGTATCTTCAGCACACATGACAATAACGACCCAGGCTTAATGCATTTAATTTGATTGAAAGGAGATTAGAACTCTCCATAATGGCAAAGACACCAACATCATAGAGCAGACAGTCTAACAACATTATTTAGTGATACTAACAACTTTATTTTTTCTTGGAAACCAAGTAGAGTTATCAGAGTTAACCAAGTAACCTCACTTAATTACATATTAGTTTAAAGTACCATTAAATAAAATAAAAATGCTATAAAATAAGGGTACATTACCCCACATAATATAAAGCATTACTAAACAGTTAGATATGTATTTATCATTAACTAATGCTAGTGATGATAGCTAACATTTTCCATCTAATTAAATATTAATTATTGCAATTTTAACAATTGAGGTAATGCACTGGTTAATAATGTATTGTTTATTATAGACCTATTATTATTTATTTATGTATTATTCTATATAGTCTTATGAATGCTTATGTACTCATACTTCTGAATTAGTTCATAGTACATTATAAAATGTACTTAACACAACGATAAGGAGAAAACAAGTACATTTAATAGAATTAAAGGTGAAAGCATATTAAAGGTTAGAAGTAAAGGAACATTTTGCCATTAATTGTCGATTTATATGTTAATTAATTTATTAAGTTATATTGATAAATGTTTGATAAACAAAAGTAGTAGCTATGTAAAGTAAGTTTCCATTCTCCAACTTCAGAGGCACCTTCCCTTCAGAGGCATTTTGTATACATTTTTAAAAATGGATTACATAACAAGAATACATTGTAAAACCGTGTAAGTTTTACTTAAACTTATTCAGGGATTATTTAATTATATATAACAGTTAATTATTAATTATGATCCTTACTGTAAGCTTGAAATCATAGATCATGTTTGGTTAACTTTACATAATTATAATGTTTTTATAATCTCTGATCAAGCCTAAGGTACTATAATTAATGACTTGATGACTTATAAACATGTTGTAACATAAGTTCCACAACTCACTTTAAGCACATATGGTCTATTGCACATTATTGTTATAACTGATAATAGCCTATGAATAATTATAAAACTGCTTAAATATTTATTAAGAATTACAAAACAATTAGCATTTAGAGCATTTATTTCAAGCAAAGTGACTGATAAAATTAATGCAGTAAACTATGCTTCATTTTAACCAAACTGTGGAGTGAACTTAAGTTTTTAATTAATCTAGGAAGAATGCTTTTTAATCATCATTTGTTATGGTTCGATCAAAACTAGGTGTATCTTAGTTACCTATGAACTGTCAATCAACAATCTACAGAACATTATTAAGATTACCTTAAACAGGGTTAGCAAACATAGAAATGGTAGGTAAAATAGTTCAATTCAATAATTCATTTCTGTAAGTGTTTAAGAGTCAGAATTATAATGGAACTTACGCAAAAAAAAAATAATAATAATAAAAAATAAAATAAATAAATAAATAAAAAACCCAAACAAAAAAAAAAACATCTGAAAGATACCCTTGTCCTAAAATTTCTTTGGTTTAACGAGTTAATGAACTTTAGATTAGCTTCAGAGTAAAAAAAAAAAAAGGCTCTCTCCAAGTGCAGCAAATAGCCACGGGCAATAGCTGATAACTAATGTGTGGAATATTGCAATTAGCATAGCCAAGTACTTACAGGGATCAAATTAAAAAATTCATTAACACACGCATTTAATTAAGAAACACTTTTTGGGTTTACATGATAAATTATGACACCTATTAAATCTTCCTCTACAGGCTGTAATGGCTTCTTTGCTTCTGGGCAAACGAGTGTTTCCTCTTGAAAGCCTCCAAGGACCTGCAGTACTTGTTAGAGCTTTGTTAGGAACTAAATTCGCCAGCAAGGGATTTGCAGATGTGGCATTAAAGTTCATATTTTTTTTTATCCATTTATAATTATATTGTGGAATGTTGAAGCAAGCTAACTTTTTGTTATCACATGCTACATTATAGCACCTATAAACAGCTGTTCCCTAACCACTTCTTTCTCTTTAGTTCTATAAGGCAAAAACACACAAAGAGGCCGCAAAGCTTTTCATTCTTAGACTTTCCTGGGGAGGAAAAATGAAAGGAACTGCTTAACCTCTGACTCTTACAAAGCGTGGACACTGGAGACTCCTACTAGGAATATTAAAACAATGTGACCTTACAAAAAATTTCAAGTATAACAATGATTAGATCTTTTTCTTTGTTAAATAACAACATCTGATTTAATCTGATTATTAAACTTAAAGTTTGTGGAGTGTCTGCTGTACACGTCCCTGTGTAAGTTTTAACTACAGAAATGCTAATGTATTTAGTCCCTCCACAATTTAGCAATTTTGTGATCACAGAAATGAATGCAAAATCAAACAAATTTTGCAATATTTGGAGGAGCAAGCAATTTTTCAAAATTACTGCAGATTTTCTGCATATTTGTGCTAAGATGCTTCATTTGACATCATCATAATGAGCATTTAGCCAAAGCCCTCTTTGATTCATGTGATTCAGGTGTACAATTGCAATTTCGCCAATTTAAGTAGTTTTCCGCAAAAAAATAAAGCATAAAAAGTAAGTTGTATCGAATTTTTGAAAAACTCCACAGTAAAATCAAGCATTTCTGGCTGCAACAATCACAAAAAATCTCCACGAATCCTTCTAATGAGCACATTAATATAAACCTGTGCTTTCGCTAACAGCTGAAACTTCTGTCTTAGCTGTTGTTACAGAAAAATATTCAACACCTTCTAAACAATTAGATTTGAGAATTCACCAGTGCTGTACAGCAGTGTATTTAAAACATGTTATGTAGCACCCTTATAATGCCTCATAATGACTGGCATACAGTAAGCATGCAAAGCATATTATTCAGCAACATCTGTGACTTCAGTTACAACAGTAAAGGTATGTAGCTAAGAGATCAAGGCATGTAAACCCTGGCCCTGGAAGTTTAGGAAATTATATCCATTTTGTTTGGTACCACAATGTGGTTTGGATCAGCCACTTGAAGCTAAACTAATGTTTTAATCAGGTTCATCAATGCTTTGATAAAGCTCATTTTGGAAAACATGACTTATCCCAAATGTCATTTCAAATTTGTAACTTACAAAGACCACTGATTTGACTGGATCATGCAAGAACTTTGTACAAATTCAAATAACCATGCTAAAGTTTAATACGGATGAAGATGTAGAAAGATATAGTAACACTAACCCTGCTCCTGATATAACCTTAACCTGATGCAACCTTCTCTTGAACCTGAAACATTGGCTGATTTCACAGTATATATAGTTTTAATATGGCATGCATATTATTAGGGACCCAGCAATTTTGAGGGTTGAGTAACTTGAGAATGTGTTTAGTGCGTCATCTAACCAGTTCCTTGTAGTTTCTATCACTATTGTGTAAAAATGTAAACCAGGGCTATGTGTCCACTACATAGCGTTTTTTAAAATTATTATTACTGAGGAATCATCTCCCCTTCTATCACTTCTGCTTCAGCTACAGTTGAGATTAGATATATTAGATATGATAAATATGTGCACCGTAACCTAATAAGAGCATCTTTCCCCCCACCTTTTAAGCAAATATTGGCACGCTGCTTAAAAAAATCCCCAGTAGAGGCAGCAGGAGCGGTACACGGCGAGGTTAATTTAAGCATCAACATGGCCGCCATCGCTCACTTTCTATCCGTTAAATAAGTGGCCAGAGTCTGAAGCCATGACTAAATTATTAACTGTGTATTTCATAACGTTGGTGACAATATGCTAACATGTTTTTTTCCCATCCTGTCTCCCTGCCGGGAACAGATGGCTCCTTTTACTTTATTTTCCACATCAAGTATGATTATTTCTTTGTGCCAAAAGCCACCTGCCGTTCCTTGGTCTCCGCACTAATTATTTATGTTGGTAACACACAGCAGGACTTGTTATCAGTTGGATGGTGTCTTAATAAAGGCAGGCACATCAACATATTGACATCGTGTTCAAGGGGAAAAAATTTAGCACAGGCTGGTGGGACGGTGGGTGCTCAAGAGCAGGCCGTTTGCCAGAAAAATGCAAGATGACCTCCTTTTGTTTCACCACTCGCTCGGCCCTTGTTCTGATCCATGTGATGATAATTAGGTGAAAGCCTATTAAAAAGTCAAATAAGGGAGAATACATTAACATTGAGTCCAGACCCAGATGATTGTCCTGCTTGTGGTGTGACAGAGAAGGACAAAGTATCCAACTGCTTAGCGCGATACTGTAGAACAACGCCCTTCCATCAGAAACCAGAGTGTGTGTCCTCCCTATGATTCTACACACTCTCAGTGCATGAGAACAATGTAGGCTTAAGCTACAAGTACCAATTAAGTTAAGTATTTGCTGAATTTCAAAGCATTATGTCTGAGGGATAGGTCAGTTTTAATCAGCCATTCTCAAAGGTAGAAAACTTAAACAGAATAATTAAACATTGTCTGCACTTTTATACATCAGGGGTACAAAATGAATACACTGTAATTACAGTTTCATACCTCCATTATTATTCTCTGTAACATGGTTCATATATTAAATAATATTTTATGATGGAACTTGATGCGTATTAGGAATAATTAAAATTTTCAGTGTTGGGAGATAACACACATTTTCTAAATCCAAATATTACAAAAAAAAAAAAAAAAGAACAGGGATTAGTTAATTGTGCAAGTGCTCCCATATTTAAGATGCTTTATCGGTTCATTTAAGAACATATATGGGTTACAGTTCTCACATAAGAGCCGGGGTTTAAAAAAAAAAAAAAGCCACTGTAGGCTCAGACAATGCGTCAGCTCCCCCTCCCCAGTGAAACTCTAATAGCTTTTAGGATTAAAAATATGGTCCTTGCATTTAATTACATATTGCTGTAGAGAGCTTTAACCTTGTGGTGCGAGGAGGGTGCTAGTGCTGACATATTACTGCAGAGAGAGACCAGGGGTCAGAGCAGAAGTATTCTTCATCATCAGAGAAGATTTTAAGGTTGCTTAAGACCAGGCATCTGTTACAAGGAAAGGGAACACTTATTTGCCAGGGTTTAATGACAAATCATTAAAAGGGGGGAAAACGGTAAAATAGAAATTTCCCTCAAATTCATTGTCTGTGCACAGAATGAATGCACTGGCAAATAGATAATATTGTGCTTTACTGAATTTTACGTAGTGATGCTTTGCTAGCATTTTCTATGAAGTCCATATTCATAAATAATTAACACAACTGTTATTAATATATTATTATTAAAGCTTTATGAGGCATTAATAGATTTGATCAACAAAAACTTGTTTCCAATTTACAAAGAATTATAAGGACAGTTATAATGATTATGAATGTGGGCTTCAGAAATAATGTAACCAATGCTTTTTCACAACTAGAAGATGCATAAAGTTTTGAGCTTTTAATACAACTGTGTAGTTTTTCACTGCTCAGTTTTAGCGAAGTTGTGATTAATAGTTTTAAACTGTTCGCTGGAACTATGGTCAAAAGCAAAACATCGATTTTATCAGGTAATTCAGCTATAAATTGCAATTTGCCAAAGTTTTAAAGGTCGACTGATTAAATCAATTGTCATTCAATTTCCAAAAGTGTTCAGCTAAGCACATGTAGCATTTATATTCGCTTAATCCTAAATTCTTACATTCTACTGAGAACATTTCATCAATAAATTACTATGATGACTCAATTTAATACTTGTTTGGCAAGAATATTGGCGAGTGTATTACGTGGTGTTAATTAGTATGCAAATGTATTCTTTTACGATCACCTTCTTCATTATGTTTAATCTCTCTATTTATCTGCCAAGTAACAGAGAGATTGAACCCATGTCTACTGTGTAAAAATATGCAGTAATTTATAGCGCTGTAATTTGAAATGCATTGCCTATTAATGCCATACATATCTGCTGCAAAAGTCATAGATATATGGTAATTCTGTTAGACATAATTCATTGGAAAAAAGTTTTTTCTTTCACTCAAATAGTTTGAAGAAACAAATAATATGAAGAACAGAAGGGACAACTGCATTTAATAAGTAACATCTATCCCATTTCTCCAAATTCTGCTACAGATGCATGAAATTTCACTATATTAGAGCTATTTATAGTAAAGTCAAGCTGTTCCCCACAAGGCTCTGAAAAAACTTAAGCTCCTAACTCTTATTTCATGATTAGCTTGGATGACAAAACAGGATTCCTTGTCTTCAGGCTAGGGATCTAACTGAACATGAATACAATATTCAAAATGAACAGATAATTTATTGTAAATAGATACAAATACAGATGTTTTATTTTTTGGAAAGTTTGACTAGAAGGTTCACAGGGACTACAGGTATCATGAGAGCAAGCTGGATGTAAATACTTTCATGCAAGTGAAAGCAACAGGTCTGGGACAAAGAAAGACCATGTTCATCAACAGGAATGTGATGTACTATGCATTTACAACATCCTTAGTACCAGCCTGATCAGGGTCGTGGTGGTTTAAATTAGGCTAATACTTTGTTTATATCTTGGGAACGAGGACCAACCAGTTTTGTTAGAAGTGAAATTGAGGAACTGTCAGAGCCAGGACTCACAGGCCACCACTGCTTTCGGGGGCATAGTTCATATTTATTATTATTATTATTATTATTATTATTATTATTATTATTATTAATAATAATAATAATAATACAAGTACAACTAACTATTTTACTTTGAATCACAACCTCATTCAAACTGACCACTGATAA
Source organism: Ictalurus furcatus (assembly GCF_023375685.1). Taxonomy (NCBI): domain Eukaryota; kingdom Metazoa; phylum Chordata; class Actinopteri; order Siluriformes; family Ictaluridae; genus Ictalurus; species Ictalurus furcatus. The sequence continues at coordinate 13,641,192 of NC_071276.1, read as the reverse complement.
CTGTTTGGTAGTTGGTTCAAAACTTCAAGTTTTAATATACCAAACTAATCTAATTGTTAAAAAAACAAACAAAAAACAAACGTTGCTTTGTAAAACTTAATGAATCTTAATGAATATTCTCTAAAATACTAGCACAGATGTACTATTCCAACAAATTTGTTGGTAAACTGGCTCATATGAAATCTTACAAATTTGCAATTGTGAGATATTGGTGCCTATTTATCTCTATTTACAAGGGTCTGAAAACAAAATGCTGCACTTCTTCCAGAATCCCCAATTCTGAGAAAACTTACAAAACCTGCGGGACATCAAGCTGTTGAGCTGAGGGGTCCCTCTCATCTGAAGAGTTTGGATTTAGAAGGATCAGCAGGATTTTAATCCCAGACTATCTGTCTCCGCATGTTCTCTGCTGCCATTATTAATATTTTGATACTATAATCCCAGGAAGAAGCTATGCTCTGAATTAATATAAGCCTCTCACACTGTCTTACTATGAGGCTAAATATTAACTATGATCTATTAGGCACCATTGTTATGGAAAATCATACACAGGCATAATTCGCATAAAACAGCGATCAGAATTCTAGGCTGTGCCTCTCACCTTGCACATATCAAAGCTTTGTTTTTAATCACAGCCCATCTAATAAGACCCTGGAGAGTAATCTTGCTGCAATTTCCTCCCATAAACAGGATCACATTGTGACGGGTCACCAGCACTGTCGAATTATGGTCACAGTGATCCACTCTGATTGCAACAGTCACCATAATGGTGTCGAACTGCCACAAGAACTTCAAGTAAAGCCTTCAAGCTTTTGATTTATCCGCTCACTGAAGAAATTGCATTCCTACCCTGTCCTCACTGATACTGTTAGCCTGGCACACATATAAACATTCAAGGAAGCTGGAGGTGGGGAAAGAAGGACAGAAGTTTGGGCAAATGTAGGCAACAATACTGCTGTTAAACAGTGGTTGGAATTTGATTATGGGTCTCTTGTGTTTCCTTCTCTCTGCATTTGTGTATTAGCTTGGCCTGTTTAATCCATATACACTAATGTGGCAATTAGCTTTGTCATCAAAAATATTGTCATCTGCTCAGTCAGTTGTGGGATATTAAAAGGATAGACACTTGAAAAGTGAATATCTCTATTCTTGTCCAGGTTTCAGTATGATTTAGAAGTTGATCCAGTGAAGCACTGGGGAGGATGTTGTCCACATATATGCAAATATGTACTCACTTACCATTCACAAATTCTCATCAATTCGCATAACTTGATTTACTGTATACAAACAGCACAACTGTTACAATTAGGTTTTAAAGGCAATGTTAGCATTCATATCTTCATACTTTCATTTATATGAAATTTGATGAAGTCCAACTACATTGCCCTCGCTTGATCAAATTTGTACAAATTCCTTTCAAGATCAGGTTTGTACCAACTATGGAATGAGGAACTATACGTTTTAGACCACACCATCTTCTAGGACCTGAGCTTCTTTTGGACCAGCTGCACTTCAATTTTATTTGCAGTGTTAATAATAGACATTGTCTCAAAGCAGCTTTAGACTCCTAATGAGGTGAAAGTTCCAAGGAAAAATTCCCTGAGAAGACTCGCAGAAGAAACCTTGAGAGGATATTCTGGGTGACACTGCATATTGGAATTATAAATCATTACAGTATACAGGTGTAGAAGAGCAAAAGCAAACAGTACTAATTGTGTTGAAAAGATGTTCAATAGGGGTATATTATGAATTGAGGCCTGGGATGAGCACAGGACAGTCTTTATGATTACAGGATCAGTTCTTCACAGGGGACAAATCTACAATATCTAGGTGAGTTTATCCACTGAAGCAAGCGTAACACATTTTGGTGAAGTACAGTGCCCTCCACTAATGTTGGCACTCTTGGTAAATATGAGCAAAGAAGGCTGTGAAAATTTGTCTTTATTGTGTATTCACAAAAATACTCTGCTCTCGTGGAGATCAAACAATTGCAAACAAAACACAGGTTTATCCAAAAGAAATATCTTTGTTAAATATAAGTGTGCTACAATTATTGGCACACTTTAGGTCAGTACTTTGTGCTACCTCCCTTTGCCAAGATAACAGCTCTGAGTCTTCTCCTATAATACCTGATGAGGTTGGAGAATACATGGCGAGGGATCTAAGACCATTCCTCTATACAGAATCTCTCCAGATCCTAAAAATTTTGAGGTCCACGCTGGTGGACTCTCCTCTTCAATTCACCCCACAGGTTTTCTATGGGGTTCAGGTCAGAGGACTGGGATGGCCATGGCAGGACCTTGATTTTGTGGTCAGAAAACCATTTTTTTGTTGATTTTGATGTATGTTTTGGATCGTTGTCCTGCTGGAAGATCCAACCATTGCCCATTTGAAGCTTTCTGGCAGAGGCAGTCAGGTTTTCATTTAATATCTGTTGATATTTGATAAAGTCCATGATGCCATGTATCCTAACATAATGTTCAGGTCCTCTGGAAGAAAAACAGCCCCAAAACATTCAAGAGCCACCGCCATGTTTAACCGTGGGCATAAGGTACTTTTCCATATGGCTACCTCTCTGTGTGCGCTAAAACCACCTCTGGTGTTTATTTCCAAAAGGCAATTGATATCCATGAGAGCAGAGTATTTTTGCGAATTTTTTTAAACAAAAGATCAAAAGGTTAAATAATAAAGTTAATTTATTATGGGGCGAGGCAGGAAATCACCCTGGTTGGACCATCAATGCATCGCAAGGCAACATCCACCCACATATTCGCACACACACACACATTCATACCTACAGGCAATTTAGAGGCACTTGTGTTAGAGAAGTGGGAGGAAACTGGATGTTTCCTAGAGGAAAACATGCACAGACTTTTACCTGAGCTCAGGCTCAAACTGGGGACACTGGACCTGTGAGGAGGCAACACTCACCACTGCACCAGTGTGGCGCCCCTATTTTAGGTAACTGACTGAAAGATTTGCTATAATGATGTCGAATGATGTTAGATATGCAATCAAAGTTGCATCTTGACAGATCGTCAACCTTATTAATGTTTTTTTCCAGTTAAGAAAAGCTTTAACAACTTAAAATGAACTTTTTTTACCTGCAAATTTGAGGCAAATCAGTTTCCTGATTTTATTTTCTAAATAAATGTAACTTATTAGAGCTTACAGAATATAGACAGTTGACCAATTCATTACTCAAGCCCAAGCATAAATAATGCAAAACAGTAATGTCTTTTGAAACCAACCAAATTAAGTTTAAGTATAAATAAATACAAATGAGCAATGTAATAATTCATTCAACAATGAAGGTTCGCTGCAGATGTAGTTTTTTTTTCATCTCTCTCTCTCTCTCTCTCTCTCTCTCTCTCTCTCTCTCTCTCTCTCTCTCTCCTTCTTGTTCTCTCTCTCAGTGCCCACTAAGCAAGTCATAAGGGTCATCTGACACAGACAAACATCTGTGTCTCAGAGAGCAGGTGAAGAGAGGAGAGCATGAAGGCGAGTTGACATTCCTCCCACCTCCATCCTCCACTGAGGAGACTTAGGTCTTCATAAATAATCCTTAAGCAATCTGCCTCTCTCTGCTCCCCTTATTAATTACTTTTATGGCCAAAATCAAACATCTGTCACTGTGGAATATACAAATTAATTATGCAGCTTCTTCCCATAAGGAAAGCTAGAATGTGTTTTCTGATATTCTGGCTTGCGATCAGATAAAGAGAGAGCTCTGGGACAATTTATAAAGGTTTTTAAATTCTGTTTTAAAGCAAAATTCAGCACCACACAAGAGACGAGGGCTTTGATCCCATTTCCTGTCATCTTATATCAGCATCCTTATTCTCAGCCAGTTGCAAGTTGGGAGACACATTTGCTCCTGCATGCAACCATTATTATCATTTTAACATTATACACAGTGTATCTGTGTATTTTGAAAAGTATGTAAAGTAATTTCATGTGGAAGGTTTTAAAAAATGTCCTTGTCCATTAAACTTTTTCTAGGACTCAGGTGAAGTCAAGGACCATTTTTTCCCTTTTTTTTTGGTAAGTGACTTTTTGTTCAGGGATTTTGATCTGGAGCTAGCTGACAGAAGACAGCTGTCTGCTTGTCCTCTGCTCGGCAGTAAGGTGCCCTGGGACTTTGCCTGCTCAAGGGTCAGCACCTTCAAGGGGAGGCAACATTTGCTAGCAGTTATTGAGCAGCAGGGAGTCCGCCATGCCCTTCCCCTCATCTTTCAGGAATAAAAAAACGGGCCAGGTTGAAGGCGGGTACCCGGCTGGTGTTACCCATCATCCCTCAGAGCTGAAGGAGGAAGTGACCTTGAGATGGTGTGGGGTAGTTTGGCAAGCTGGGCACAGTGGTGTCTCTCCTGCAGGACTGATAGGGCTGCTGCTTGAGTGAGTGTGGATTGTCTTACTTTATCTTTTGAATGGACTGCTGGTTGTGAATTTTCTCTGGAGTGAAGAAATAAGTATGAATTTAGCTGGCCATCTGAATTTAGGTTTGGCATTGAAGTTCATTTGTTGCACAGTGATTTAACTTAGGGCTGGTGAAAGAAAATTAGGGCAGGTCTTTTTGGAAACCAGGTGAAGGAAGCTCTGGAGGGGATCCATAATTAAATTGGCATGGTTGGTGTACATTGAGTAGTTCTTTCTAACAAAAGGACAAATTATTGAACAGAACATTTGAGAAATCACTCAATCGGTGTACCAGAGTTGCTCTGGTGGTTCATGGTGGCCCAACACCTTACTAAGATACCATTTGTCCTGTACTTTTTCAACTTCTTATTTTTATTCATATATAGCATAATTAAAATATTAGGTCATCCTGTATGTATGAGGTAACTCATATAATCTATACATACACAGAGAAAGTATAACACAGTGCACATTTAGAAGTTTTTCATAAAGTTCCTAGTGCAAACAATTAATGGGTGTGAAGCATGGCAGTGTATATTATGACAAACAACACATGCTCCATTATGCCAGCTGGTGTGATGGTGTGATAATGTCAGACTCATTAACTTCAGAACACAGTTTACGGTGGCCTTTTTACGACACAATTAATTGATTCACACATACATTAGAACAAAAATAACTCGACAGAAATGCAGTTGGAAGCCAGCTTCTAATCTTTCATAAACGCTTCTGGTGGCAAAGTGAAAGTAGGCATCATTCACGGGTATAGTGCTGGGACACGTAGTATATGACAGGAAAACAAGCCTGTAATTTCACCATTAACTTCTCATTTGTGGCTTATTAACAAAATAGCTCTCAGTGTGCAGTGGTCTATTTCAGGTTTTCAGTTCCTTAATGTTCCTGTTGTTCCATTAGCATTGATCATTTAAACAAGTCTTTAAAAATGATCCATTTTGCCTCATTATATGAACAATATAGCATGACTCTTCTGTCTACTGTTCCTTAACATGTTGTACCATAAACAAGCAATTTTCTATTAAGATTTCTTTCATTTTGAATATCAATGTAAATCTCTAAAAGAAATGTTCTTCATGGCCTACGAACCCTGCTGAAATAGAATTTGTTATGGTTTTAATGGTTATAATGGGAATTGTACTGGGTTTTAATGGAAACTGCAATGGTCCCTGTGGGTCTCTATTGGTAATTTGTTGCCTTCTATTGGTGACATTGCCTTCTATTGGTCTTGTGGATACCAATAAGGACCAATAAGGACCAATAATGGTAATGGTAATGGTTTGAATGGTTAGCTGATGGATTGTAATGGTATTTGTAGTGGAACCCATTAGAATTTCTGTGATGGTTTCTAATGGTTTTTTTTTTTTTTTCCCAGCAGGGAAGACAGTCCACATTCATCACTTGGTAGAATTGGTGCACATGTGGTCACATTTTGGTCATTTGTACATCTTCATTGCTCCTATATCACTTTTCCTATGTAGAGAGTCTTTTTATTTTCCATTATTTGGGTCTCTGCATGGGTTCAGGGATTTTCCTTAAAGCTATTATCCTTGTTGTGTAATTTGTATTGTTACCTAATTGTGAGGTTGTTTATATAGAGAATTCATAATACACTATACTGCTAGTGATTAACATGAGGTGTTTTCACCTCTCTTTGTGTATTTATTGCTCTGTGTTTTAGCTAGCATGTCAAGACTATCCAGCTCAGGCCCAATGTTTTTGATATGCTGGAGAACAGAATGCACATTTTAGATGATGAAATCCATGAAGAAGAAAGATCAACAGGAGTTTGATTTTCTACGCTGTATTTTAGCTAGCTAGCTAAACTTCTTGGTTGTTGTAAAATCATTTCATGTTCATTCACATTGAACATCACTGTGTCATTCACAATATTCTCATAGTGCTTATGTCATCCTGAATAAGTGATAAGTGATAAGAACTAATGCTTGTGTCCACATACCACCTTTCATACTACTGTGGTAATACCACATTATTGTTGTCTTTAGAGATACTTCGTAGTGCACAGAATGTGGTTTATGACATGCCCTTTTCTCAGAAATATCTCTATGTGTGAATTAGTACTCATACCTATGTGATATTAAGCCACATGATGTGGAGAATGACACAGCACAACCCTTGTTACCATGTTTTTCTGCAACAATATTTTTCCAGCAGAGGGGGCGAAATTTCAAAATCTTACATTCAGCAGCTTTAAACATGACATCGACATTTAATCCCAGATGTAGAGCATTTAAAAAAGAAAGAAGAACAAGAATACATTTAAGCTGCCCTGAATGACTTATGTCAATGAGTTATCGCTAGTAATTTAGGGCCATATGTTTATGGATTTTAATCCATCTCTGAGATGAAATGAAGAAAGGATTTAGCTTAGAGGTTGGTTCCTGAGCCTCTAAAATGAAGACGGAATCAATGTATCCCTCGGCTCCATATTGAGGAAGCCAGTTTTTTAACCTCGTGGCTGGATTTAGTGGTAATTGTACACAGGCAGCCGGCTTTTGCAATCTAATGAACCTCTTTTATCCCAGTCTTCCTGTTATGAACTATGCAATCATGTCCTTGAACCATCTTAAATCCATCTTGAGAGAGCCGGTGAACTTTTAAAGGATGACAGGAAATCTGGGGTAAATTATATATTCAGCATTCAGTGCCATGTAACTCAGTACTGCACAAAACAATAACTCATACTATAAACATAATGTCAGACTTTATATATATAACCAAGGATCATTTCAGTAGATGCTTTATGTAATGTTACTAACATTTCGTTTAATTTTTGTGGCTTATTGTACTGTTTAGGAAAAAAGTATTTAAATGACAAATATTATTAGCAATATTAGTTAATCTAGCTGATCTAGCGATAGCAAGCTAGCTAAAATTAGGGTAGTAAAATAGCTACTAGCTAACATAAGGTAAACATCAGTGCAAATTCACAGCTATAGGAAACTTAGATGGCTGTGGCTCAGTTGGTAGTGCGGGTTATCCACTAATCGTACGATTGGCAGTTTGATTCCTGGCCTGCATGACTCCACATGCTGAAATGTCCTTGGGCAAGACACTGAACCCCAAGTTTCTCCCGATGGCAAGTTAGCGCCTTGCATGGTAGCTCTGCTACCGTGTGTGTGAATGAGACACAGTGTAAAGTGCTTTGGATAAAAGCGCTATATAAGTGCACCATTTACATGGCATGCATTGGACAAAGCCAAGCCTTTTTGCTGAGGTGACTTTTTACTTCAGTAAACTGAGATAGTCTGTAAACATTTTTGTGGGAAAATGCTAGCAAACTGTGCAGCATTTGGATGTACAAGTCACAATATCTTGAAGCAAGAGAACAAGGAATTAATCTTCACATGTGAAAATGTATGATTATGTGGGATTAAGGTAGCTAGCAAGGTGAGTTTACAGTGTATTACTGTTTGGCTAAGAACTGAGGTAAAAGTAAAAAGAAGCAAAACACTATTAATATGAAATTTAGGTCAGATTAGTTTGGATTAGTAGTTTGGTTGTCTACTGCAGACTTAGTCACTCAGGTAGGATATGTTTAACATGGTGCATAATCATTCATAATTAAATATTAACACATTAGGTGCCTGTCACATTAACATTAGCTAAAATTGTTAACTGATCATTTCATGATGAACATGTTGTTATAAAGGGCAGCATAGAGGCACAGTGGGCAGTGTTGCAGCCTTATAGCTTCAGGGTCCTGGAGCTTGGTTTGATATTGAGCTTCCCACCAAGCACCAGACGTCCATAGACGTTGTTTTTTTGGGCTAAATCTGGTCGGCCCGTCATGGCCTTTATTTAGTCCAAAAATAGTCGTTGAAATTTGGGCTTTGTTCAGTCCGTCTGATTTGGTCTGAATTTATCCCAAAATGGACATCTGTTTCAGACCGTATATAGCCCTAATACAGCCATGAAAAAAGGATCACATAACTGCAAGTGGGGAATTACATCTCAATCAAAATGTGCGTTGTGTTGTGTACACTACAACTAAATGAGTCTTTCTGAACTTTTTTGAAAATAATCTCTGCTGTTCAAAAACATAAATATATTTTTATAAATATAAATATGTTTAAAATGTCCCATATAAATAACTTGACATTACTGCTGTTTAATATACTATTTTTCTATAATATTAATTTGTATTTCCCCTGCTTCATGACACACACACACACACACACACACACACACACACACACACACACACACACACACACACACACACACACACACACACAACCACAGGATATGAATTTCGAGTGATAGCAGTACAGAATGCCAGAGTGGCTTGTTTTGACTGATTGGTCACTTAGAATTCAAACGTCAAAATAGTTGCAGGTGGGTGTGGAGGAAGAGAAGGGCGGAGTAGTGAAAAAAGGTGGGTGGAAATACGGATGTTAGATCAAAACCAAGAGTGACAGAGACACACTGGGGAATTTATTTGGAATTAATTTTATTAATTCCAAAGTCACGGCCTGTTAAGTATGCTGCATCTCTTCATAGACTAGCATTAGCATTGGAGTTGACATAGCAAAGTACTTAGCAACAAGGGCTAATGCAGCATCAAGTATTCCTGTATACAAGTAGTATGTACAAGTAGTATTATATTTTAACAATTTTATAACTAAGATTATCTTGAACTTGTGATAATGAACTTGCTTTCTATTTTTGTTATACAAAAGCTATTTTACAATACCTTTAACACAGTAAGTTTGAAATATAAATAAATTACACAGACCAGAAAGGGCCAGACTTGGATACACTCTGCTCTTCTTATAAGCGAAAAGCTTAAAACATACGCACACATGTTTCATCCTTTAAGAACAATGCCTGAGATACTGTTGCAACAGATGGTGAAATCTAGATTTGGAATTAAGACGAGTCAAACGTAAGGTGATGGTAAGGTTCACTGTTGTGAGGGTAAATCTGTAGTATTATTCATATTTATAGCCATGTGTGGACAGATGTCAGTGAAATTAGGAACAGCTGATCTCCTGTAATCATGTATAATGACATGCAAAGGTATGTCAAGACTCCTTCAGACCAAATAGCATCTCTGCGCATATGAGATTCACTTATTGAAATATGTTCTGAGATTAAATTGATTGGTCGTCTAACTAACCCCATCATGACACTTTCTGCTCTGAGAACATTTCAATGAATAATTGAACTCCTATTTGCTCCCTTTAATCATCTTTCAGAAACTGTTCTGGTCTGCTGTTGCACAAAGCATGACAAGACATGGCTTTATTAATTCACTCTGGTAATTCCTTTTGTAGGAATATCTAATTGCATTTTATTTAATTTCTTTAAAAGAACGCCACGCTGAAACACATTGAATATGTTTATATTGAAATATTTATGATGTGCTTAGTGCAAATTTGAGCTTGATACTGTATTTTTGTTATGAGAGAAGTTAGAAGTTCTTTCATAATAACAGGTTGATGTCGCATGAACCGTTGCAATGGTGTTTAAAAGGAGTAAAAATGTTTAGTGATTTAAAAAATAAGGGATAACGGTCAGGTTTTGCTGCTAAAATTAGTGGAGACAGCAAATGCTGAACTCCCGAATGTAATGCAGCTATACCGATCGGCCATAACAATCAAATCTCCTGCCTATTGTATTGGGTAGGTCCCCCTTGTACCAACAAAACAGCTGTGACCTGTCGAGGCATGGACTCAAGACCTCTGAAGATGTATCTGGCACCAAGACATTAGCAGCAGATCCTTTAAGCCCTGTAAGTCGTGAGGTGGGGCCTCTGTGGATTGGACTTGTTTGTCCAGCACATCCCACAGATGATTGATTGGATTGAGATCTGGGGAATTTGAGGCCAAGTCAACACCTTGAGCTTGAGTGTGGTATCCTGTTAAAAGAGGCCACTACAATTAGGGAATACCATTGCCATGAAGGGGTGTACTTGGTCTGCAATAATGTTTAGGTAGGTGGTGTGTGTCAAAGTAACATCGACATGAATGGCAGGACCCAAGGTTTCCCAGCAGAACATTTTCCAGAGCATCATACTGCCTCCTCTGGCTTGCCTTCTTCCCATAGTACATCCTGCTGCCATCTGACCCAGTCATCTATCCATCACAATTTGGCCCTTGTCAAAGTCGCTCGGATAATTACGCTTGCCCATTTTTCCTGCTTCCCACAACATCAACACCAATAACTGACTGTTCACTTGCTGCCTAATTGACAGGTGTCATTGTAACGAATCAATGTTTTTCACTTCACCTGTCAGTGGTTTTAATGTTACAGCTGATTAGTTTATACACCACAGTTGCTCTGAGTTACAGCAGAGACTCAACTTGGCCAGTTAGTGATCTACAAGACGACAAGCACCATGGTGTTGATGGCAGTATTAGCATAAACAAAGAAGATTTGAAGGCTGATTTGTTTGAGCAGAATGCACAGATAAGTAGATGAGAGAGCTGGACAGACTAAAGGATTAAAGTACTGCTGCATTGCTATCTTTAGATAGAGATGAAGTAAGGACTAATTCCCACTGACGGCACTATCAGCAGGTAGTTGAATGGCATAATGTAAACACCAGAGACCAACATGTCGATGAAAGAAGTTTAACTAAAAAAGTTAACTCAGAAATTCATTCCAAAATAAATCTTGGATGCCACTGAAGAGCAGATGTTAATTATAAAGATGAATATGCAAGACATTCAGTGTTGATTTTTTATTTTAACAAGATACCTTAAAGATTTCACTATGATCAAGCAGAATTGCTCATCCAACAGATTGTGGAAGATGCTAAAGCAAGTTAACACCATCAGATATTCTTGCAGACCTCAGCTCTGTGGAGCTCAGTCCAGTGATGGCCCTGTGAGGCATAATGTTTCCAAACTATTTTCTGTTTCACATTTGAAACAGAGATCGACGGAGAAAGAGAATATGAGAGCTTTGCATATTCATGGCCATAGCTGCAGGCTAGCACAACTAGCCTCAAAGCTCTTGACAAAGAGGTCACATAGTCTTTGCCCAATCATGTTATTGGAATAAAGATGGAAAGTGGTGTGGATCATTTTGCCCGAGAGCTAGCTTCACTGTTTGTAGACATTTCAGCATATGCTTACATGATAATAAAAAAACGTTGCATTAAATATGGTGGCAGAATGAATTTTATTCCAGGGAACTTGTAGAGAGACCATCTTTATTTTTTTCCCTACTTTTTCTGTGCAAAAACCTGTTTAATATATGGCTGATTATGCCATTGCTGATGTTTTTTTCTTGTATAATATAATTTACAGCAGCCTGAGGTCCATAAATGGGAGGCATTGTAAAATATTTCCATTATGCACAGAATGTCACTAGGTAATAAAAGGCTTTACACCATTTTTATGAGTCTCAATCTGTTGTTGTTCCAACAATTTTGGAATCTGTTAAAAAAAAAAAAAAACACAGATAATTTTAATGCTTTCTTTCTTGGCCATAACGTCTTTGGAATTAAAAAAAAAAAAAAAAAAAAAAGAATGTTTTTTTTTTTTTTTTTTGCAAATGTTGTGAGCTTACACTTTTGACTGGACATAAAAAAGGCGTCATATCTACTAAAAGGAAAATGTGTCATCTGGACATTATTATAGAAGGTCTCTTTAAATTGAAGTTATATATCTTTTCTTAACAGAGTTGTAAAGGTTTCACAGTCATTTAAGCAGCAGTTGAGACAGATTGATGTTAATGTCATTGCAGTTACAAATGAAGTGTGCCTGACTTGCTGGCCCCTTCATAAAGCAGAAATGAGTTTCATCGATCATTAACTGTATACCTTTTGTGTACAGTTTACAGTTTTAGCAGGCCTCAAAAGCCAAATTAGATGGTACATGGTATTTCATTAAACTGAAACAAGCTTCAAAATGCTTACAATCTTATTGGGAAAAAATTGGTATCACTTTCCCATAGCCATTTTAATACATCACTATAACAGTGCTTATATTTCTGTGTAAGTTAGTAATGAGTGCTTGTAAGCATTTTTAATAATGGCTCATAAACAGGGACATAGCCAGATCAAAGAGGTGGCCAGACTAACCCAATGACTTTCTTGGGGTGTCAGTCAAGGGTGGGGCAAAATACTAATCCACCCCCATAGAAAATGACATAATGTAGCTCATTCATCTGCATATGGATGACCTGAGTACAATCCCCATCGAATATAAATTGGCATGCTCTGCTGCAGGAACCCTAGACATCTTTCTTCTGGTGTTTTTCAGAGTCAGTAGAAAGGTCTCTTCAGTCTCCTAAGTTATTGTAACTGTGACCTTAATTGCCTACTGCCTGTAAGCTGTTCGTGTCTTAAGGACTGTTCCACAGGTGCCTGTGCAATAATTGTTTATGGTTCATTGAACAAGCATGAAAAACATAGTTTAAACCCTTTCCAATAAAGATCTGTGAAGCTTATTGGATTTTAGAAAATCATCTTTAAAATACAGTCTCCTGAAAAAAAGACTAGATAGTATTTCTGTATTACTTTACAAAAATAAAGTAATAATAATAGTGTATTAAAAGGTTAAATATTCATAAAAACTGATACCAAAAATGTTTGTTTTTTGTTTTGTTTTTTACTTTTTCTTGTGGTGATGGTGGTGTTTTTTTGGGGGGGGGTTTTGTTTGTAGCAGCACCAGAAATTGCAAAATATCTTCTATGTATATCTCAGATTTATGGATATGCTAAAACCTAAGCAGAATATTATATCCCTTTGAATTTAAAAGCCCTTTCTGTGATCAAGCCAGAGGTTAATCTAAAAGTTTATTCAAGGAGGGGGAACAATAAAACAATAATGTTTTAAACTGATGTAAAACATGCTGTTCTTAATACCCAGCATCCACAGAGAATACCCAAAATCTCTTTTTTCACCATATGCTGCACACATAATGCCATCCCAAGATACACCTTATCTGATTATGCAAAGGTTAAATGGAGTATGAGTTCATATTTGCCTATGCTCTCTGCTGCAATATAAGCTCCTTTTAAGCTTTAGCCTCAAGCACCTCTAGGACAATCCATCTTCCCATTACTACATTATGAATTTCTTTATGTCTGTTTATTTTTTTTTATATTTAAATATTCCAACATCTGTCTAATCTCTGCAGTGAAAATGTTCATGTTATTTTTTTTTTAATATGGCCCTTCTGTTAGCAGCTTAAGGCTGGTATGACAACTTCTCATTAATGTACTGCTCACACAGGGGCTGTTAATAAGATTCTAAGTCGCATTTGGGACTAACATATGACATAGCTTATGAAGAACTCAGAACAGTGTTAGTTATTTGAACCAGGATTTCCACTCATGCCTCTATTTTATTACCAAGCATGCTCCCTAAACTGGACACCCTAAATTCCAGGCCTGGCAAAGTATACAGATATGAACAATGTGGAAAAACATGTGAAGGTTAATGTCAGTGTGTTACACCCTGAAGTGTATTTGAGTAAACACATATGACATCATGTAAATAACATGTGAAAGATACAACCACGTGTTCCATATATTCTTTATACAACCTGTGGGAGGAAATAAATTAATCAGGGGGGAAAAAGGTTGAAAAACACAAAACCTTACACAGTATGCACTTCATGTAAAAAAAATCACAAGTGAGTCATGTGACTTTTCATGTTCACGTGACTTTTTTGTAAAGGAAATTAATGTAAATCCATTGGTTTAACACATTCATAACCATTCCATTTACGATCTTTTATAAAGCAATGCTAAATTTATAAAATAGTCATGTAAAAACTCACAGGGTGACATTAGAGGAGTTATGTGACTTATTTGTTTTGACATAAGAAGAGAAGAGAGAACAATCCTGAAAAATCATCACGGCTCGAGCATGTTACTGTAAACTTCATCAATCTTGCCTTGCAAGTTATTCATTTCTTTTCACAAACAGTGCATTTCTTGCACTTTGAGAAAACATATAGAAGATACAGTATACATAGGTGCACAGTACATATACATATAGGGAATTTGAGGACAATAAAATGAAATGAAGTTGGACTGAAATGGTGCTTCATAATCATTTTGAATGCAAATGGACCACCAGCACTTCAGTTAGAGCATTTAATTTTCATACTTCTATAAACTTCTGTAAATACACCGCTTCATAGAAGATTTCACTTATACTGTTGGTAAAGAAAAAAATTTAACTTCTACGACATGTTTTAAAAGTTTACAGATGCAACAGTCTCAAAGGGTTGACCCAAAATGGCTTTTCCTTTGTCATCTCACAGGTTTTGGCATAAGCCCTTTATAGATCAGACAGTTTTATATATAAAAAATGATAATAAATTATAAATATGCATTGCCCTATGATAGTGCTATGAAGGTCTAATCCATCCATCCATCTTCTATACCGCTTTATCCTTTTCAGGGTCACCTGGAGCCTATCCCAGGGAGCATCGTGCACAAGGCGGGGTACACCCTGGACAGAGTGCCAATCCATTGCAGGGCACAATCACATTCACATTCACACACCCATTCATACACTATGGAAATGCCAATCAGCCTACCACGCATGTCTTTGGACTGGGGGAGGAAACCAGAGTACCAGGAGGAAACTCCTGCAGCACGGGGAGAACGTGCAAACTCTGCACACACAGGGCCACAGTGGGAATCGAACCCCGAACCCCTGGAGGTGTGAGGTGAATGTGCTAACCACTAAGCCACCGTGTGCCCTTGGTCTAATCTAGGTACCCAATTAAAGTGCTACCTAATACTTCTGATACTTAATAGTTATTTACTAGACTGTGTTAGTTATTTGTATTCATTAAAGATTCATATGCAAGCAGCAGTACTTTTGTTTGTGTTGAGACATATTGCACGATTGTTGGTGAGTACAAAATCCTGCTGTACAACATGAGACAATTATATATAAACATGACAAAGCGCACCATCATTCCTGAAGTCAGCACTTATAGTAACAGTATACTGTACATGAGTCAAAACTCGAAAGTGTCAGTCAGCAAAGTGATATAAAAAAGTGGAACTCCTCATTGGAACCAAAAAGCTCCAACTTTCAGAGCCATGGAGAGCAATTAACAGCGAAGACAGTGGACCATCTGCTGTCAAGGCTGCACTTGGATGGATCTTGAAAAGCCCACTCAAGAATCCAACTGAGACCATCTCAGATGACAATACACACTCATGTGCTACAGTCAACAGAATTTCTATAGAGAATGTGGAACAGTTACTGGTAGTCCATTGTAAACATGACTTTTCAGAGGAAGTCTGTGATGATAAGCATGAGATGTCCGTACCAGGAGGATTGCATGGGCAGAGAAGAAAGCTTACTTCCACAAGTACAGAACTGGTGCAGTTAAACCTCAAGTAGCTCTATAAACATCATGTGTTCCAGAGGACACAAAAACAAATTAAGTGACATGGCTAAGAAAAGATTTGTCAAAAAAAACAACGATGTTGAGCTGCCTAGATGGTAAAATATTGTATATACAATTGCAATAAACCAGTCGTGAAGAATTGAGAGAACATTGTGTCTATAAAGCCATTTGGTCACAGTTTTCCCGCACTTTGCTCATAAGCATGGCTTGGTAAGCTTTCTCTCTATCTGTCTGTCTCACACTCCCTCTCCATTTGGGACTCCAGCTCCTGCCAGGTTATTTTGAGACTCATCCCATAGCCGCCAGTACTTATAGAGGTGTGGATCATGGCCAGCACACATGCCACAGCTACAGGGTACCTGATTTCCACCGGTTAGAAGGTCATGTATCGCTAAGAGGTTTTTTTTTTTCCATATATCTTTCATTTGAGGTAATATAGAGGAAAAAATACCCTCTATCATGAAATTTCAAAACATTGTCAAGCATGATCATACACTCTATCAAATGTATGTGTTGTCTGATCTTGTCAAGGATTGGAATACAGTGTGGGATTTTCATTAATAATCCAGGTGTCAAAAGATTGCACTCTGGAAATCACAGAGATTTATGTCAAACGAGTGATACGGTGACTCTGAATGACACTGTTGACTCCAAATGGAAGACTGTTATCTTTTCTGTGAGTGGTTTATGACTCACATTATGACTATGGTGGTCCTTTCCTTGACTTTACTACACAACCTTGTTGTACCCAAGGTTGTCATTTCATCTTTATATTGTATTTGTTTCCTCCATAGAAATGAGTTTTCATCTCTGACAGCAGGGGTATTCAAATAAAATTGGTGAATGTCTATTTTTATAAATTTCCATGCTTATAAAGGTCTGGATAAGTAAGTAACATGAATGAATAGCGACATTTACAACAGTTACATTTTAATTCTTAATCACTGATGCCTATAAAGAAGACTCATCAATTCTAAGTAGTCATGTTGGGTTTTTTTTTTTCATAGTGGCACTTCACGTTACTATAGTTTTACTATAAGTGTTGACTTTTTTCTCTCTTATTCTCTTCTTTTTTTTGTACAAGCCATCTCTTCACTATCTAGTACACAAAACATAGATGTTTTATAAGAATCTGTGGAAATCTGTGAAAATCCTTCACTTTCTTATTTATTGTCTGTAGCCCTGTAGCTAGTCTCTGGTCTGATGAGTTTCCTTCAGCTAAATAATTTCTATAAATGCATGTGATTGGATAAACCGCAACAGAAGCTGCACTGGTTCGTGTTTAAAAATCTAGAAACGCCGAACCACGATTTTTCTTTTATACACTGAACAACTCTGCTTTAGTATTTTTCCCGTTTGGTTTAATGAATTACTCTGTTGTGTCTGCATCTGGACTAGGGTTAGGGTTAGGGTTAGGGTCTCCTGTCCTACAGAGTCAAAAGCATTATACTTAAAGCTAATGATGGACTTCAGACCAAGACACTGTTTTACTGAAGAACATTTTGATATGTATTTGATAACTGATGACTTTCTTTTAGCTTAAATGTTGGCACATTAACCATTACAGTACTTCCATTCATTCTGTCATTTGTGGGTTGCTTTCAGGGAGGACACAGTGTTTCCCTCAATACGGCATAAATAATGATCACACAAGAGTGTGTTTTGATTTTATGCCTACATTAAAAAACTTGACTCTATTTTTGCCTCTCTGTAGTAGCTGTAACTGTAGGGCAAGCCTCAAGCCTGAAGACAAGACTGCTCTTTTCTCATAACTCTACTCCTATTTCTGTTATTGTGAACAAATGCACTCAAACGCTCTGATATTTGTCAGTTGTGGTACATCATATTACTGATGCACGACCTTAATTAATACTAACAGCTAAAGGCTCTTTTGCCTCTCGTTTTAATATAAGTACTTCATGCATTGTACATGAGTAATTATTTTTCCCATTAATGTCGCTTGTACTACTTGTGCTGGTTGGAATTGTGTGATTAAATCAGATTAGAGCAAGGCTACAGCTGCAATAAGGGGGGAATCTTTCGCTCTGAGTTTTGCTCCAAGTCACACCACAGAGTCATATTTAGACTCAGAGTTTTGGGGGGTTTTTTCTTCTTTTTTTTGCATTAGGCCTAAAGGAGAGAAACATGTCTTGATCATAAAAAGGAATTAAACTGTTGTGTGATTCATCTTGGTAGGTCAGACGTTGTGCAAGGGTATGTGCAGGTTTTTTTTTTTTTAATCTGCCACATTTTTTATTTGTGCATAAGAAATCTTAAACACTTTAATATTTCAGTTTAATTATGTGTTTATACTGCACCTGATGAAATATGGGGAATATTAATAGAGGCAATATCTTATACATGGCAACTGTTTTGTTAAATGTGTTCCACTCTCTTCATGTCTATATCCAAAATAGCTTATTAATTTGGTAATCTTTGGTAGGATGCTGTTTTGAGATACTATTAACTATTATTAGTACTATATAGTTTTAGACAGTCATACATAAAGCATTTATACTGATGATAAAATGTGGTGCTAGCTAATAGTCATTAATTTATTTTCCATTCATCATGGTCATCATGGTGCAAGGCATCTCACACAAACTTATCCACACCAGTCCACTTCCTGGCATGTATTGAATATGTGAAGGGGAATCCAGAGAACCCATGGGGAACCAGTGAAACTCCATATAGATAGTTCCCCAAGCTCAGGATTGAACTGGGGACTGTGTACTCAAGATTTGGCAACACTACCCACTGCACCACTGTGCCGCCCTGCAAACTAATACGATTTGCTAAACTTTAAGTACTACATATGGACAATTGACATAATTTGTCATTGCATTCTACTGTATTTCATATCTGACCGGAAAGGTCAAGTTGAAAAGGCCCATCAGCACATCTCTTTGGACTGGGGAAGGAAACCGGAGTACAAGTGAGAAAAAAGACCATTAAGCTTTATTTTGTATTAATATAGAACAATATGACCTTGATAAGTAAATTACAGTAAGTTTTGAGAAGCAGCTATGAATTTAAATTTACTACCAATAAATAAATGAGTTGGTTTGCCAGTGCAGCTGTAGAATGACTGATAATGGCAAAAAAAAAAAGTGCATCTTTTAACTGCCATGAAAGGTAGACTGAAACAGATGTAAATGCAGTTAGAGTTTATTCAAAGAGCTGGAAAACAAATCTAAATCGAGAGGTCAAAGACGTAAACAGGGACGTCATTTGCCATAGACTGGGAAACGGCTTATCCTCCTGGTTAGCAAACACTTTAGCGTTCCATTTGAGATGATAATAGCCTTCTACAATTCATACACTAGATGGTAGAGTTCATAGTGCATAGTGTAAGTGCATAGTGTATAGTACGTCATTTGGGACACAGCTCCTGAGTATTTGGCAGAGGGTAGGAGAAATAAGGGAGAAGGGAATTGTAGGAGGAGTTTGGACATGTGGGTGAGCTGGATGCCATCTCCACTTCTCCCCACTTTTCAGAAGTTCGCCTAAAATTTGCACAACATTTGGAATGGAACATACCTTCTGTGTGTGTGTGTGTGTGTGTGTGTGTGTGTGTGTGTGTGTGTGTGTGTGTGTGTGTGTGTGTGTGTGTGTTTTCCAACAGTCTGTTTGGAAGCTAGCGTAGCGTAGCATTGCATGGCAGTATTCCCAATAGACTCAGGTGCCAGAGCCTGCGTTTGAGCAGGGGGTATGTGGAAGGGGGCTGGAGTGTGTATGTTTGTGCGCATGTGTGTGAAGGGGTTTGAGTGGACCATCTGCCAGATTTGAGGGAAATCACTACAACATGCAGGTGCAGCAATATTCTGCCCAGCACGTGAGGTAAAGACAATTGGGAAAGGCACAGATTTACACAGAAAGAGTTTGCTGCCAAATAAAGACATTGAAGTATCGTGGATTTGCAGTGTATGGCTTTTCTTAGCTTTTCCTAACTAAATCAAGTAGTTAAGGGGCTTAATTTATAATCGCCGAAAATCCTGTTTTGTACAAAATCACATCAGCAACCTGCTGTCCAAATGCAATACACAAAGGAAAATCCTGCGTATATGGAAAGAAAGGCTTTTAATTCAAATGCAACATTGCTGGTACTTGTCTCTAATCACACAGACTACTTATATAGTCTATGTGCGTGCATCCCATATGGTCCATATTGCATACACAATAATGCATTTGCATCCAAAATACACAATGAAGTAATACATTTTGTCTCATAAATTGTCATGCAGATGTTTACATGAATCATCTGCACTTGGCAAAGTAATTACAATGACAGTCATGCATTACAGTGTAATCCTGCATTCAAAGAGAATTCAATTAAACAGATATGTGTATCTAACATATTTGTGAGAGCAAGGGGGAAAAACATACCGCAGATATAATCCTAATATGGACAGACAGGGATTGAGCTGTTGTAGTTTAGGTGTACTAGGCCACAAGTCAAGGGATTAGTGGAAAAGGTTATTGTATTTTTTTTTTAAATAACACAAAAGCAGATTTCATTATTAGAAGGTTGAATGTACCATCTGTGCAGGAAACTTTTTTTCTCCCTTCTAATACATCGGCCCATATTACAATAATTCGTAATACCACCAGGGAACTATGAACATGTGTATAAAGAGATTCAAGCAGTTACATCAGGACACTCAAATTAAAGTAAACCCTGGTTTTGTGTCATTCTGAGCAAGACAATTAAATGAATTGATTTTTTTTTTTTTTAACCCCATAATGTCCTTGTGTGTCTTTTATTTATTTATATTTAAAGCATAGTTCAGTGAACCTATAGGAAAGACTGTATGTAATAATAAGAGTGAGGACTATCCAGACCTGTGTTAACACATGACAGTGTTGCATTAGCTACAGTTCAATTGATATATGAAGTTAACCGCATGCATAGAAAAACATGTATGTGTCATGTGATGAAATGGAGCCCTGGGGAAAAACAATAGAAACATCACAGAAATTCTAATGGTTTCCAATAAAAATACCATTACAAGCCATCAGCTGTTAACATTTAAAACCATTACGAAATGGGTTCCATTACGTACTGGACATATGAAGGATGTAGGTCCTTAGTGGTATCCACTAGACATAACGTGCCACCAATAGCAGGCAACAAATTACCAGTACCATTACAACCATTACAGTTTCCATTAAAACCAATACAATTTTCATTCTAACCATTAAAACCATTACAAATTCTATTAGGGTTTCTATTGTTTTCTTTTTGTTTTTCAGCAGGGAGAATGAGAGAATTTTTTTGTTTTGCATGTGATATGTAACAATTCACTTGACTAAAAGTAGTGATCAAGAAGTGACTCAAGAGTTGACGCGGCTTTTCCGAAAAATGTTCTATTTTCTATTATGTTCTTAATAATGATAATTAACCAAGTAAGTTATGCCTCCATTATCAACAGTACATGAAGAAAAGCCGCATTAGCTTGCTAGCTAACTTCACCAAATGCTTTTGTGGTTTCAGTAGCTTGCTAGGTTCAGTAGATAGCTAGCCAGTTCATGTTTTTTAGCTACATAGTTAGCTGTGAAACACAAATGTTCCTTACACATTATCCTGAGCATGACATATGGGTTGTAGCAACATTAAGATATATTTAACTTATTTAAGTTAATATTTAATTTATATTGCTGTTGTGTTTTCCGAAAGAAAGTGACTTCAGCCTGAACACATTATCCGTTCTTTGTGGATTTGTGAGTGTATATGTGTGTGTTTGCTAATACTCCTCACTTTGTCTCTGCTTGGACTCACATGGCACCAGCTGCCTCGTTTATCCTGAGCTGCGCTTGCAGAGTCCTGTGACACATACGCCAGCCAGCATCAACATATCCAACTTCATCAGGCTACCTTTGGCCTCATCTGACCTGATGGAAGTTTTCTGCTTATTGCCTGTGGAATTATGGTCTTGACAACAAAATGCTTGTTGCTACAATAATTTGAATCCTGGAAGTGAGGAGCAGAACAAACTAAACTCAGGATTTCTGTATTACACTTGTGTTTGATTTAGGTAAAAATTGCGCTGTTAAATGTTTTATTAAAAATAAAACTTTTTGTACATCTAACTTATGTGCTTGGCTTAATGTTGCTGGTTGCTTTAAACATTGGAATAGGAAATAAAAAAGTGATCATTTCCTCATCACTTTTTTGCACTCAAATCTGTTTACACAATGTACAGCTAAGTTTCTCCAAGGAATTTAATTATGTCCATTTCTTTTAATTCCCTGAACATTTCTGACATTTAAGGGAAATTTTATTAAACTGCCTTAATGCTAAAAAAACAAACAAACAAAAAAAAAAAAACATCTTTTTACCCCAACCTTACCAGTTCTACTGTGTTTGTCCTGTACTTTGCTGGCTTAATATCTAGAACTTGCACACCCTTTATGAGTAGTTTAAATTTCTACAGTTTAAAGTGTTCTCTTTTAATTACTTTAGAGATTATAACACACTTACCTGGTTAATACCTGATCAGGCATGCGTTATAGCCACCAAAACATTGATGTCACTCAAGATCACCATTCTCACTTTCCAGCCATATCCAGCACACCAGAGGCTGGTGGTATTTACAGATGACGTCTCTCCATAGGGGTCTGGTCAAAGTCATTAAAGTCACAGTCATGCTTTCATGGGAGAAATTCCACATGCTTGGCACAGTGGGAGTGTGAGGAGTGAAGAAAGGTGATTAGGTGGGCTTTGCCAGTTAATTGAAGAAAAGGGTATTTAGCAGAGGGGGGCTGACCACATGAGGAGGCAGTTATTTCCAGATCAATATTTATATTTATTTTGTATGTTCATATTGGGATTGTTTCCCAAAACAAAAGTTGGAATATCAGCAATATCATCTTTTAATCACATAACATGTGATTTAAAACCTCATGTTATGTGTAATGGTTTGAATTCCTCATGGTTTCATATGGTTTGGGTGAAACAGTGTAACCTCCCTTTCATAACCTATCTACAAGAAAATCAAATGAAATGTGGGTCTTTCAATAAAACTACAATCCAAAATATAAGACAAAATTAACAGCATAGAAATGACAGGAACCAAAAGGAAAGAAGTCAAAGTTTTGCCGTGATATCTGGCAGATTAACACAGGTGTGAATGAAGTGAAACGTTATTGAAATGATTTATTATTCTTATACCACAGCAATTTGCAGCCGCTAACATTTCCATGTAACAAGTCACTTAATGTTACAGCAATGCTGCATTTGTAGTGCCTTCCAAGTGGTAATGTGCACGTTGTAATAACATCATCTCCCACCTGATACGTTCAATGTGCAAAGTGAAAAAAAAAACATGATGGCTCCATGAAAGCGTGTCTTTTGTTTGCTCTGTCAGAGCACGTAAAGCTCATAAAAAAGCTACTTTAACTGCACTTTTACATTTACATGCCTGAGTGGCTACAGGTACTTTTCTACTACAGTGACCTTCAAACATTCATGCAGCATTTTGGACTAAAATTGCAGTGCAGCAAGAACAGCGGACAACAGCGAGTAGATTAGCAACAAGCTAGCTTGCTAAAGTTGATAACGCTAATGTTCATGATTACTTTCTCAAAACAGCGATTAGTATGGCCAATGTTATAGATTTAACCAGGTACCGTGTCTGTATATTAACTGATCTAAAACCAATACTGATATAATCCAGTATATCAGTATAATCTCATATAATTTAATATTTTTTTTTAATTAATATACTACTTGACCATTTTTATTGGCCTTAGGGAGTGCAAACTTTTGAACGCTTGCTTACTCTTGTTCCAGAAAAAGGAGGGGCTTTGTTCTTGTTCTTCACAGATCAGTACCAGTCCTGGAGGCTCGGCTGCAGTGTCCCGATGATGTAATTATTTCCCAGTGGCACCTGGGAAGAGGGCAGCTCAGGAAGGCATCGCTCACCGCCAAGATGTTTCTAATTGCTTTCCATTACCAAGAATAACAGCTGTTTATATCTATCAGCATATAATTCACAAGAGCTCCAGACTGTTAGGGTAGCATATCCCACCTGGTGACCATCACCGCTCGTCAGCTCTAGACGAAGGACATTTCTGGTTGCTTGAGTTTGGAAGCCTCCCTCAATGAAAGAAAGTGTCACCTTCAGTTGTCTTTATTTTAGTATCTCGGCATATGAATGCTCAGGAGCTACAGGAAATCCTGCATAAGGAATACAGCTTCATAGTTAGCTGTGAGTAATGATAAAATAGGTCAGAATGGGGTTGGCAAATTAATTCAATGTATGCAAAACCCCAATACCAACCACTTAGACCAAAGTCAAAAGTAGTCCAATTCTGTGGAAACACTTTGAAAACTTGGTTGTATAAGCCAATTAAATTTGTTACCTGTACATTTACCTGAAATTCTTTCCTTGTTTGTCTAATCATCAAGGGTTTTTTTTCTAAACTTAAAAAGGAATAAATTCAGAACCAACCACATTTATAATGCATATACTGTATGTAATTATCTGTTCCCTGGTGATATAAGGATCCCACGCTCTCACCGTTGCAGACTGAGTTCGATTCCCAGGCAGGTAACCCCACACCACAGGGGTTTGCACTCACTGCCAGTCCCAAGCCCAGATAAAATGGGAGGGTTGCGTCAGGAAGGGCATCCGGCGAAAAAACCTGGACCAATGAGCCACTGTGGCAAACCTTAACAGGAGCAGCCGAAAGAGCAACAACATACTGTATGTAATTATCTACATTACATATGCTGTGAGTATATATCAACCCTACTTCAGTGAGCATTACAGTAATATAAGCCTTCTGTTAAACTAAACTAAATACATACATAAAATATAGAACTAAAACTTTGTTCTATATTTTATGTATGTATTTCTTTACTTATTTCACTTGTTCATTCATGTAATATTTAGACTTGTCAATTCATGTTAACCTTGCTACTTATGGGCTAGTGATCATGCTTGACTTTCTTCAATTCACTTAGCATTTTCTCAGGTTTATAAGAGCTAACCTCTGACAATAGTGCCATGATAGTAGGCAGCTGCTCCAGTTCTCCCTCACCTAGGACTCTGTTCTGCTGAGACATGCAGTATTGGACAGGATAAGCTTACTGTGTCCACAGACTGTTTTATTTCAGGTGGAATGACTCTGTCCTGCAGTCTTTTTTTTTTTAACCATAATCGGCCCAGTGCCTCCTCATACATTTCGTTTCATGGGGCATCAACCTTAATTTCTCCCATCACTGGTAGCCTGATGCTTATGAAGCTGTTTTGCCTTCCTTTCTCTTTTTTTCATTTCCTTTATCTTGATGAGCAAAAAAAAGCCAATTCTCTCAGTTCAGGTATGCAACATGTCTTCTTCTATTACCGCAACAGCACAGCCAAGGCCTTAGGCTTAACATTGAGTCTACTGCACTATCAAAGTTCTAGCCTGAATAGCAGTGGGTGGTAGCACATTGCTAGTTCATAGCTGGAACATTGCTCTCAGGGTAGATTTTTAGAAAGAAATAAAAAACATCTAAATTCAACCTTGTGCTGACCTTGACACATTGCTATACTCACCACTGACCTTAAACCCTCTGTAAAGCACAGCATCCCTGGCTGCAAGCGGAATTGTTTTTCTCCTCGAGCTGTGGTGCCATAATGTTTTTTGAATAACTCACCCTCTGCCCCTTTAAAACTGACAGATACCCTCTTCACAGACTTTGCAGGCCCACGCTGTCTGTCAAGCACACAGTTTAGAGTGAGCTATCTGCATGGGAGCTTTGCCAGTGAGAGCAGAATGTCATTACGCGTGGAGGCTGCGGCAAGCGCCGCTACTGTCGTGGGGAATTCATCACTGAAAGTGATGATCATAATGGACTTTGCTGCAAATGAGTTTGGATGAGCTGCACTTTTGGCAAGCACTGCAAAATCAGCAGTGGTATTTATGGATCAAAAAAAGATGGGCAGGAGGAGAAGAGCCTTTTTTTTTCTTGGGTTGGCCCAAAAAGGAAACTTTTTTCAGGAGAGGAGGGGTGACACCATTAGGTTATGGCACTATTACTACTATGTAGTTGTATTATAGTGTTTGTAGAAACTAAAGTATTTTTAGAAACCATCTTCCTGAACATAATAAATGGACCACATTCAGTGAAGTTTAAAGAAAGCACAATAATAAAACAAAATATACCACAGCACTACTGAATTCTTGATTCTGATTGGTCAGAAAGTGTTGATTAATTTTCTATAACAGCATCTCTGACAGCAGTTTCACTTGCAAGGTTTATACATTACTGTTTGAATAGGTCTTGCAATGGTGGACGTGTCACATAAACATTTTTTTCACCTGTTCATATGTTAAAGTTTGTGCACTGAAGACTGTGCCCAAGACAGCTGCACAACTGTACAGGGCCTTCGTTGCCTTATTTTGCACTTCATAATGCACCACACATTCTCAATCGGAGACAGGTCAGGACTGCAGGCAGGCCATGCTAGCACCCACACTATCTGCTTACGCATCCATGTGCTTGTAATCCGGGCAGAATGTGGTTTGGCGTTGTCCTGCTCTGGATGGCAGCATATGTTGCTCCAAAATGTGTACATATCTTTCTGCATTAATGATGCCCTCACAGATGTGCAAATTACCCATGCCATGGACACTGACACACCCCCATACCATGACAGATGCTGGCTTTTGGACCTGACGCTGATAACAGCTTGGACGGTCCTTTTCCTCTTTGGCCCAGAGAACACGACGGCTGTTTTTGAAATGTCGACTCGTCGGACCACAAAATACGATTCCACTGTGCTACTGTCCATCTCAGATGAGACCGAGTCCAGAGAAGTCTGCGGCGCTTCTGGACAGTGTTGATGTCTGGCTTCTGCTTTGCAGAGTAAAGCCTTAACTTGCATCTGTGGATGCAGTGGCAAATGGTTTTGACTGACAAAGGTTTACCAAAGTATTCCCAAGCCCATGTCAAGATATCTATCAAGTGGTTTTCGGCCTCACCCTGTACGCAGCGAGACTTGACCGGATTCCTTGAATATTTTACATTTACATTTACATTTATTCACTTAGCAGACGCTTTTATCTAAAGCGACTTACAAATGAGAAAAATACAAGCAAAAAAAAAAGTAAAAAATTTTTAACATTTAAAATTTTTTTAATTATATTGTGCACTGTAGAAGGTGAAATGTCCAAAATCCGACCGATTTGTCTTTGGGGAATGTTGTTCTCAAAGTGTTGGATTATTCACTGACGCATCTGTTGGCAGATTGGAGAGCCTCGACCCATCCTTGCTCTTGAAGGACTAGGCCTTTTTTGAAGGCTCCTTATATACTATGATTAGATGATTGCCTCACCTGTTTCACATCACCTTCTTATTTTAACTTCTCACATCGCTGTTAGTCCTAAATTGCCACTGTCCCATCTTTTTTGGAATGTGTTGCATGCATCAATTTAAAAATAAAGGTTTTTCTTCAAAAACTGCAGTTAATTCGGTGAAACATCAAATACCTTGTCTTTATACGTTTATTTTAAATACAAGTCAAAGTACATTTACAAACCATTCCTCTTTGTTTTTATTAGCATTTTCCATACTGTCCCAACTTTTTCGGAATTGGGGTTGTACTCTGTGTAGGTAAAGATGTGTTAATGATATTCCTTTTGTGTTTTACCTTTTAAAAAATGTGTAGCGTATACTGGATTATCCGATTATTCACATTGGACACAACAAAGTTTGATCATCTGAGCCTGAAATAAACAAATGCTATTTTTTTGCCAGCGTGTGAGAACCCATAACATTAAAGTGTACTCCTTATCACTCTCCTATAGCAACATGGTTAAAGAAAGTTAAACACAGTATAAATGACTAAATACTGATGATATACCAAGGCATGCTAATTATATTTGCTCATTATGAGATAATGACACGTAGCAAGAAAAACTATCAGCGCTGCAGATTTTCTTTCAGCTGCAAAAACAACTCTCCAAATGTTTGGTGGACTCATTAAAACAATGCACTTGAAAGCTGTAGTATTTTTTTTGACTACGAGATCAAAAACATCGCCTGCATGAAGGCCCAGTTTTATGTGCAAATTAAACTGAAGGTACAATGGCATCACGGCATACCGTTGACCGCATAATTAGCCATGATATTTCTTTTCTTTCCCTCCATAATCTGCCATTTTTCATGCATGTTAAAATCTGCACTCCAATCTGCCATTTTAATTGGTTAAAGAGTTCAAATGGGGAACAGAACGCTGATCGCTTATTGGCTCTTCTGACCTCAGCTCAAAGTGTTAGTGCTTTTTCTGCTACACAAAGCAGCTTTTGGCCTTTGTTTCTCCCCATTTATTTCTTTCCTTTTTTTTTTCATTTTATTGCTTAGAGCAGCAGACCATGCTTTCTCTTGGCTTGTAATGTGACAGCTGCACTCTGACACTCAGTTCAGTGATGATGTTGTGCAGAGCTCTCACAGAAGGATCACGCTACCCAACTTATCTGATTACTACTGATGTACATCACACATCCCGGAGTTCAAGTTTAAAGGGGTGGGAAAGGCACGGATTGACAAATTCGGAATAAACAAAGCAGAGGGTAAGTGACACAGGGCCGAACAGAGCATGAGGGCTAGCTGAAGATATGTGCCAGCACGCCATCGTCTGCCAGAAGCTGGATAAATATACGAACGCATGAAGAGAAGACTCTCTCAGACAAGCTGCACTCGCACAAGACTCTCTCTGTCAGCATGAGCTGATCTACAAGCTGCTGCAGTCTGAAAATCAGGCTGGACATACTCTATCTCAGCAAGTACCCAATAGCAGTTGTATTCTGCGCTGACATCACAGGGTGACATTGCTAGAGCACACACAAGGTTGTTTAACAGGAGAAACATTTTCAGCAATTTCAAACATGTGAAACAGTCAGGTTTGTCTGTTAGCTCCTAAATATAAAAGAGCATGAGCTTCTTATCTCACTCACCATTTTCCAGAAACATTCAACAGAATCTAAGCACTTCGTTTTCTTCAGTGATGGCTAACAATAGACTGGTAGATATGAGTGGATATGTGGAGAGGATGTGGCTGGGAACTAATGTTATCCAAAGATTAATAGATCAAATATAGCTTTCTTATCTAAATATAAATCCATCCATCCATTTTTATGGTTTTTATCCAACGCAGGGGATAAAATGGGGGAGCCTGGAGCCTACCCCAGAGGACTCGGGGCAGGAGGCAGGGGACACCATGGATGGGGTGCCAACCCATTGCAGGGCACAATCACACCCATTCACACACCAGGGACAATTTGGAAATACCAATCAGCCTACAATGCATGTCTTTGGACTAGGGGAGGAAACCGGAGTATCCAGAGGAAACCCCCGAAGCATGGGAACAGCATGCAACCTCTGCACAGGATTTGAGCCCCCAACACTGGAGGTGTGAGGCAAACATGCTAACCACTTAGCTACCATGATCCCCCCCCCCCCCCCCAATATAAATATTACCAGTAAATATAAACATTACAGTTCATTCAGAAATCGACAGATTAACAAATAATTTAACACAGTTTTCTTACCACAGTCATACTTGGGATTTTCTCTGATGAGGTCAAAGTAGTGATGTGCCTTTTGTAAAAGAGTCAGTGAATGAAGGGAGCCAATGTTGGCTGAAAGGTTTAGGTGGCTGGACCAGTGAGTAATAAAAAGTCTAAAGTCATCTGAATGAATGTATTTTGTTTGTATGTTTTTAAATAAAAATAAGAAGCATGCAGTGAGCAACAAATGTGTGCTGCATGCAAAGCATTTGCTTTTGGAAATGCAATGAGTGGTGCAACAGGAAAGAGTTGCCACAGCCACCCATAACTGGCAGCAAAATGAGCAAAAATTTTCCTCGATCTCTGGCTGGGAAGGATGACATAATCTCTCCCCTGTCAATCACAGCAACACTAGCCAATCGTGGGTGTCATGTATGAGGAAGAGAGCAGCTTTCTTCCATGTGTGTTATCCTGCCCGGACTAAGAAAGCACATGTACATTAGTAAACTAGGAATTTTCTCAAAAACATACTTAAGCACAGTAACAAAGTATTTCAATACATCACTTCATTACGAGACACCACTACAAGATGCAAGATACAACCTACAAGATTCAGATAATTCAGAACCAATTTGTGAAAGTATATTAATGTGAATCATCTTAGCTGGTGGAGAATTTCCTCACTCCACTACATCAAATTTAACATTGATATTTGCTCTGTGATGCTTTTGCGAAGCTCAACACACATTTCATGCAGAATTCAGAGGAATACTAATACTAACAAGTGAGGGTGATTTAGCTGACGCATTGGGAAAACCTAAGACCATTAATCTTGCCATCAACTCTAAACTTAACCATTTGTAAATGTTGGCCAATGTGAATTCTTATAAAATTCTACTTATGTTTTTCCATAAACTTTCAAATATAATAGGATAGGATAGAAGTTACTGTACAAAACATATGCTCATCTCTTTCCACACCCCTAATTAATTTATACAAAGCAAGCTCATCACTCATTCTTTATCACACAACTTCGTTTGTGCGCTAGGTGCCGAATGCTAGGGGGACCTTTGAGTATCCAGCCGTAATTTCAATTTGCAATGCATATGTTTCTGGAAAAAGCCCACAGTTAACTCACCCCGAGCCTCCAGAGCCATACGGCAGGTTCTAGCTCCTATGTGTGTGTGTTTGTGTGTGTGAGAGAGACAGAAAGAGGGAGGGGGAAGCCATTAATATGCATGGCTTTGCTAAAAGCTTCACGCTGACCTACATGAGAAGGTTCAGTATACTCTCCAACCGTGTGCCACATCTTGCGGGACTTCGTCATCCATGTTCCCCTCCCTAATTAGTGCCTCCTTTCTGCCCTCCAGCCTTTTTGGAGTGACTGTTGAACTTGTTGTAGGTTGTTGTAGGTCAGGGATGTGGCACCGAGTGCTAGTGCTCAGACGGTGCTCTGACAATTTGGGAGAGATGCTTTATTTAGGTGGTACAAGAAGACTTTGAGTTGCTTAGAGCACTCTGTAATCTCCCAGCTGTGTTGATAGCACTTTGTCTGCCTCTCCAGGTAATCTTTTTTTTCCAGCTAGCGTGCATTCGTTAGCACACAATTTGGGTTCTTTTCTCTTCTTCTTGCTCATTTGCATCATTTCCTGCAACCTGTGTCACAGTTCAAGAGCAACACTGACATGTATGTGCTTCAGAAATAAATAAATAAACAAATAAAACAAAGAGAGGAATCTATTTGCATGCTAATTTTGGCACTCTGGGTTTGGATGGGAGAAAGAAACAGTCTGAAGTGCTCAGGCATGTGAAAAGTTCTAAGATGTTGACACTCATCTTGCTGTCTCATTTTTTGTCCAGGAATAAGTTAGCATATTCGATGCTAAAGGACAGCTGTTGCTAGAGGGAATAGGCCACTGGCTCGAGTTAAACAGTACAGTGGTGTGTGCTGTCAGTGCTGGCTAGCTGAGGATCACTCACAGTTTTAGGGTAACTGGGGAATGTGTTAGCTCTGGGCATTGTGCATAATAATGAGACCCAACAGATGCAGAGCTCCAGAGGGTGGCCGTCACTGGCTTGCTCAAAGCGTATGTCAGAAAATATATGCTGGGTGCAGGAGTCCAGGCTGGAAATGCAAATGTGGCATAGTTGCTTCACCATTTTCACTAAAAATACACAAGGACATATGTGAGGACACCACCAGGGATTTACTTTCAGTCTGTGCTTTGTCAGAATTTGGGATGCAGTTATATTCACTTATTCACTCCCCATCCTACACAGACGCACGCACCCACACATGCACACACATGCTCACACACACACACACACACATATATATGAGAGGGATATAAATAAGAGAGGTTCCACCTGCACTTAAATACACAAAAAAATATAGCTTTAAATAGGCACGGTTGCTTAGTGGTTCGCTCGTCTGCCTTGCACCTCCGGGGATGGGGGTACGATTATCACCTCCGTCCTGTGTGTGCAGAGTTTACATGTTCTCCCTGTGCTTCGAGGGTTTCCTCCGGGTACTCCAGTTTCCTCCACCAGTCCAAAGACATGCATTGTATGCTGATTGGCATCTCTAAATTGTCCATAGTGTGTGAATGAGTGTATGCGATCTGTGATGGTTTGGCACAATGTCCAGGGTTTTACCAATCAACAGTTGCATATTCAACTGATACAGCAAGTGATAAAATGAAATGTATCACTGGAGTTAATGCTTCAGTCCACTTGAAGTCTCTTGCTTTATGTTGCCACATGTTGTCTAAGAGCACTGGGTATAGTTAAGATGTTTGCTGCGTAGCTACTGATGGATACTTAACATGACAACAAAAACTTTCAGTATGTGAACCATACCACAACACAGTGGAGACACTAGATTATTTGGATAGCCTGATTAATTCTAATCCAGCGGTATTCAGTATATTTAAACTCTGTTGTTAATTAGCTTGCCATCCAAAGAGATTTGCTAGGCAAAAATCATATTGTAAATCATATCATATAGTTTTGGTTTTTAAGCAAAAATAAAACTACATTGAAGCATTTTATCATTAAAATCACTTCTTTTAAAAACACACTAATTCTAAGCAAAGAATTTTCTAGAATTCGTGTTTTTAATTTTTGTTTCTGGGTGAGCAAAGTAAAAAATGTCAACAATTTCAACATTTTTCATCACACTTCCAGTCTCCGGATTTGAAGATGACAATGAATGACATCTTTAAAAAATATTTTTTTTAAAATATTACAACTGAAAGCACTTAAATAGGCAAAGAATGGGCATTGATGTTGTTAGAGCGTATTTATACGCTCCCTTTATTTTCAGAATGGGATATTTTATAATTCGTAAGTTTTAATTGTTTCATTATTAATATGAGCAAAAGTATATGAACACCTGACCATTACAGCCATATGTGCCCATTCGAAAACCATGGGTATTAACACAGAGTTGGTCCTCCCCGCTGATGTTATAATAATCTCCACTCTTTTGGGAAGGCTTTCCACTTAAATTTTGGAGCGTGGCTGTGGGGATTTGCCCATTCAGCCACCAGAGCAGTAGTGAAGTCAGGCACTGATGGTCGGCGAAGAGGTCTTGGGAACAATCTGTGTATCAATTCATCCCAAAGGTATTCAGTGGGGTTGAGGTAAACTTGAGTTCTTCTACATCAACCATGGCCAAATATGGACCTCGCTTTGTGCACAGAGACACTGTCATGCTGGAACATGTTTGGGCCTCGTAGTTCCAATGAAGGGAAATTGAAGGCATCGTATACAATTGTGTGATTCCAATTTTATGGCAACGGTTTGGGGGAGGATTACAAATGAGTGTGATGGTCAGGTGTCCACAAATTTTTTTCGATATAGTGGTTCTTAGCATAAGCATATATGTTATTGGTGATAATGCAGGAAAATCTAAAACAATAAATGCTTTGTTTGTGTAAATTACATTTCTTTTACCACAATGCTGTCAGACAGATCACAGGTGTATATTAACGAGCTCATTCTAATGCTTTATACCTGTGGTATAATGTAAGACAACGTAAAATATGATGGTTAAATGCACAGAAGGTCTTTAGAGAGTTGATATGAACTGGATTTTAGTGAGGTGGATTTCCTATGTGGAACTATGAAATGCAAGCCATTGATTCATTAGTTGAATGAATGAAATATTCAGGTGGAAGTAATTACAACGTGTCATTAGAAGAGTGGCTCCAAAACTCTTGTTGCACAACTTCTACAACACTCATTACTTGGTTATATTAAACCTCATATCTGTAATAAACATATCATAAATTTTTTATAAATTTGTACAATTAATATATAAGAGTGGCTGAGTAGTTGCTATTATATCATAAGTTACCTGCTGATTTATATTATAATATAAACTGATATTATAAGATATACATATTGTGCACCTTATCTTGTTTGTATTGTTGGTTGTTGGTTGTTGGTTGTTAAAATAGCTGTAGTGGTGATCATGATCTTTTCATTCTTGTTTGCCAAGGTAATCTCTTTGTTCTGTTTCTCTTTTTTTTGCGCTCTCTCTCTCTCTCTCTCTCTCTCTCTCTCTCGCTCTCTCTCTCTCTCACACACACACACACACACACACACACACACTACCGATAAATAATTTGCTCACTTTTGTATTCTTGCCTTGCTATGGCTGTTAATTATAACTTGAAGCTTTTCCACTGCACATGACTCATTCAGGTTCTGTGCTTTAGATCTGTCCATAAGGATTGACTTACTGCCTCTCATTGTTTCTCTCTGCTCAGAAAATACATGCTGTTGGGTTGTTTTTTTGTTCTACAATAGTAGCTACTCGCTACTGTTTTGTGTTATAGCAGCCTTGCTTTTTTCTGCTTGGAGCAGTAGTGTAGTGGTGTATGTAAAGGGCCCCATGGTGTATGTATTCAAGCCCAGGGGCCCTCAAAACCAAAAGTCTGCTGTTTTTTGGTATCGGTCTTGACTCCGTTTCACTTTATGTGAACTTGGTCTTGACCCCCTAAAAAATCAGACTTGACTCGATCTTGACTTGTCCTGGTCTCGACTCGATAGTGGCAGTCTTGATTACAGCCCTACATGGATGGCTGCATATGTCCCAGATTCCCACAGAAAGAATGAATTGGCTAATGGCCATGTTTACTCTCAGTTTGTGACTTACAAGACCTCTATGACGTATATGACACAGAATCACTTAAGTCAGAAATACTACTTACAGTACAACTTTAAGGTGGTTTTAATGAATGTGTTGTGGGATAATACATATTTAAAGTATCCATGAAAT
Organism: Ictalurus furcatus; assembly: GCF_023375685.1. Lineage (NCBI taxonomy): Eukaryota > Metazoa > Chordata > Actinopteri > Siluriformes > Ictaluridae > Ictalurus > Ictalurus furcatus. The sequence continues at coordinate 13,606,613 of NC_071276.1, read as the reverse complement.
CAAAACTGAAGTTTTCTGGCTTTTAGTATGAATATGTTCACCTTAAGGTAATCTATAAGCTCATGTGCTCTAAAACAATGACAAAATTCGCATTTCAAAGACGTATGCATTCATAATTTACAGTCTCTCTCTACCACCAATACAGATCAATAATTTTGATGACATCATTCTGCACTTCAGCTTCTCATCAGATTTTCTGTCCAATCAAATGCTGTCTAGAATGTGAAGTGTCCCGCCGGAAACATTTATAAAAATCACCTTACCAAAGTTGCTGTTGTTGAGCGAAAGAAATCACATCAGCAAGCGTAGGTCGTAAATGTGTCTTTGGCTGTTCAAAAGCGTGCGTTTTATTTAGCTGTCAAACTGTAAGTTGGTTAAGAAGGAAATGGCTTGAATTCATTCACTTTGAAGAAGGAGGTATTTGTGCAAGCTCATGGCTTTGTGACGGGCATTTTCCCATGGTACTAACTGTCAAGTCCGGCTTAGCCCGGGCTGTAAGGTAAGCTAAACGTTATAAGCTAATAGCTAAAAGCTATATAAAAAGGGGGAGGAGCCACTCAGTATTTCCTGCCCTGACTTCCTGTTTCAGAGGAAATTACGTCAACACATCGAATAACGCTGCATGTTTCTAGGCACTTTACAGGGACTTTAATTGATATTAAATTCATTTTTAAAGTAATTTGTTTTGTTAATGTAAGGACTCCGCAGTGAACAGCCATGATCAGTAAATTCTGTCAACCTCATATCAACTGTTTGAATTATTAATCATCTGAGAAATTACATTTTCTTACCATATGTAACAGCGATATGGCAATTTTTTCTTATTCATGATTGCAAGAGACAAGAAAAGAAAAGCTGTGGAAAATGTTTCTCAATGTAGCATTTAAGTAAAGATACAAATTTCAAATAGTACATGCAGTTGGGAATTCACTATTGCCAACAATATTTTTCTTTCTTTCCAACAATGCAATCATCACATTTTTGTCTCTAGTAAATGCAATAATTCTTGTACAGTTCCTGGATCAGTTGTATGAACATTCAACATTCAACTGTCTTCAACAGTTCCAAGAAAAATTTCTCCCACTTGTTTCAGTATGAAGTATAACAATACAATTGTGCATAGATAATACTAGATCAATATGTGGGCTGCGTTTTTGTTTTTTTGTTTGTTTTTTGTAACTTACAGTGATTTACTAGAAGTCTAATGAGCCTGCAGGATGAAGTGGTTTGTTTTTCGCATGTAACCAGATGGATGTAGGCAATGATTAGGAGCAATTAGTGCTCCCCTAGAACTAAATAACTCTCTGTCATTAATGTACATATTTTACACCTCATTAGAACTAGCATGATTGGAGAGTGAAAAAAAGTCAGGCATTTGCATTTCAGATTCACAATATGCTTCCAAAGACGGGGAGCATCAGCCATGATGCCAGGCAGAAAGGATGATTTCTAGAGAGGGAGTTAAATAATTCTGGACCACATCTGTGTTAGCCGAATTAGCTGCGGTAGGCGATACATGATTTCTCCTCATTAACTGTACATTTTTCCCCCAATCTTTTTTTTTGTAATGTAGATGGGCTCTGCAATCAGTTTTTGCATGCCAAAATGTGCATCGCAGGGTGAAACGGGCAAGATGTTAACTAATTTTATTTTTTTAATCTTTCTCTTTTCACCGCTGAGCGTGTCGTCCGGGTACGCGTCTCATCTTCTGAAATTTCCTCGCCTCTTTCATGGAAACATATTGGGGCAGCGTTCGCCAGCTGTCTGCTTCCTTCGCCTTCTGCTGCCATTATCCTCAGGCACCACCCCACCTTATGGCTGCCCAGCCTGCCAGGAATGAGAGAGAGTGAGAGAGAGAGAAAGAAAGAGAGAGAGAAAGGGGGAGGGACATAAATAGGGATAGTGAGAGAGGGCCTTCCAAAATCAAAAGGTGTCTCTTCCAGACCATCCTCACGGTGTTCATCTTCCTCGCATGATGTTGAGCCAGTTCAAATGCTTATTGTGTGGCACAGTCAGGTGACACCATCCTTAGGTTCATCATGAGATTCATTATTATGGGGTGACAAAAAAATTTTGACTCACCTCAGCACCTGAAATCCCTGCCAGTAATATCTCTCTACTGTGAATTAATCCTGTGAGTTGGCCTGGCATTTGCCAGTCTAAACTGGGAAGTAATTGAAGCTCCTTTGGTGAGCAAGTATTAGCACAGTTGCTGTAGAGGCTGTCGTCTTGGCTCTTGTGTGTATTTCTGGCCTCTAGCAAAGATTCCTGCAGCGTAATGAAAAAGCTCAAAACTGGACTTGAGTCAGAGTTGGAGAAGCAACTGTGAGACACGTCTTAAATCACTTTTGGAGCTTATTTGCAGAAAGCAAGTGGGCTCGTGTTGCATCCAGATGCCATAAGGGCAGGAGGCATAAATTGTAAACGGTCTCTGTGTCATCCAGAAGTGAGCGCTCAGCCAAATTCCATATTAATTAAATATGCTTTTTTGTGTTTGCTATTTCTAATAGATAAATTGCTTCCTTTTGCCCTATTGGCACTGAGTGGATCCTGTTTCTGGCTGTCTGCCGTTCTACATTTGAACCGGCCTCAATGGCAATGTGCAGCTAAGTATACCGACTCCCATTAAGTGGATTATTGCGGCAGGAAGGGCACATATAGTGTCTCTCAGTGGGAACTCGGACGCGTGCCTGCCTCGCTCCCATTAGGCTGTTTGTTAGCCTCATTTCGCTGCTGTCACAGACAATCTCGGCTGCTCTCCTCCATAAACACTTACAAATACAGGACCACATGCGTGCATCTAGGGAGCGAGGACACAGCTGCTTCCCCCTCTCAAAATCCACTCTGGTTAAAAGGGCACTAAAACATTTTCTCCAAAATTTGAACGTGTTTGCCCTGTAGCTCAAGTGAAGACGATGTTTTTTTTAAAAAAAAAGGAAAACGGGAAAGATAACTTATACAGAAAACATAAGTAATTTAATTGTTTCAAATGTTTACATAATAGTAAAAACCTATTGATATAGAATGTCTTTCGATATTAAGAATGACGTGTAATGGTGTGAATCAGTTATTCATAGTTATTTATTCTAAACATTTTAATGAATTCAACAAATTGGATCAACTCTATCAATGAACAAGAATATCTTCCAGGTTCTTTTCTCAGATCAAACCATGACATATCAAAGCAAGGTTTGACTGAAGAACTGAATCACCCATTCTCTTATAATTTTATCTGTCCACAAATGTTGTGAACTTTGCCATGACTAGCAGGGAGTGGGGCCTTTGTGTAATGCAGCTAATTTTGTCTAAAGGCAAGAGCTCATTAGCCATAATCAGGTCTTTGCCTGTGCCCTGTACAGTTGAAGCTTGACCTTTTGCCGTGCACAGCCCATAAAATCTCCTGCTAGGATATTCACTGTTTGATACTTCATTTAATTGGAAATGATTTGTGGATATTTTTTTGTGGGGAGGCTTCTGCTTTTGTTCGTTTGTCCAATTCAGCACGGAGCTAATGGCTAAATGTCAGAGCAAATCACGAGCTGCGTAGCCTTGAGAGAGCTTAATTTTCCTGACGATGACTAACTGGACCCAGTGTCAACATCCCCTCATTAACGGTGTTGTGTTGAGCAAAAGCAACAGTTGTGCATGTGATAGGGTGAAAAACCCAATGAAGAATGAAAAACAATGTTACTCATTCCCCAGCATTTGCCATCATTAGCCTATAATGCCCCGATATCCAAAAGTCAGCTAATGAACGCTTGCAATCGGTTGTGTGATCAGCCTGCATGAGTTGACTATCATATCTAATTATGCTTGTGCGCTTTAAACAGTGTGGCATTTCAACAAAAAGGTCAAGAGAACTCCCCTGTCTTAATCTATGGAACCTGTGCCTTCTCGCCCTCTGTCTAGTGATGGTTGATAAACAGTACAGAATAAAAGAAAAGAAAAGTTTTGTCTACTAAGTTATTATTTGATCACAGGATACTGGATCAATCACAGATAATGTTTTGAGTATATATTGTATAGTATTTTGTATTTATTAATGAAGATATAACAAAAGTACGATTGCTAACTCTAGCCCTAACATTTACAACTTTTTTTTAAATTGAACTGTGCAAATTGTAGGTTGATTTGAATATACAGAGTAAACAGACTTAAGCTGGGTTTACACTTTTGCCCCTGTATTTGCTGCTGCAGAAAAAAAAAATCGTGAAATAGACAATATTCTGGCAATGTCTGAAATCTTTTTTAAAGCCTCAGAATACTTAGATGCTACAAAGCTTATCTAAAAACCCCCAATAGGAGCACGCCATAGAATGACACGAAACTCACAGGACAGCTACATACATTACCCTCCCAAACTATTGGAACGGCAAGGCCAATTCAGTTGTTTTTGCTGTAAACTGAAGACATTTAGGTTTGAGATCAAAAGATGAATGTGAGAAGAGAGTTTAGAATTTCAGCTTTTATTTCCTTCTATGTAGCTATAGATGTCTTAAACAACATAGAACATAGCACATTTTGAATCAGACCACCCAATTTTTAGGTGAGCAAAAATATTGGAACATGTGACTGACAGGTGTTTCTTGTAACCCAGATGTGTCCTGTTAGATTGATTGTTTCAACAATGAATAGCTTTGAATATCTACTCTTGGTTTTAGCCTTTAGTTTCACCTGTGAAGACTGCATTTGTTGTTAAAAAAAGGATAAGCTAACACGAAGATCAGGGTAAAAAAGCAAGCCTTTTCAAAGCTGAGAAAAGAGGGAAAATTAATCAGAGGCATTGCACAAATATTAAGTGTTATTTACTTTCATTTACTTCAAGACTCATTTGTTCCTATACTTTTGCTCACCTAAAAATCTAGATGTAAATACCAGGAAATAAAAACTGAAATAAACTTTCCTTTCATATCCATCTTTTGATCTCAAACCCAAACATCTTTGGTGTATAGCACAAATTACATGGCCTTGCTGTTCTAGTAGTTTCAGAGAAAACTGTATACGGTAGCAACAATGGTGAAATATAAGCAAAACATGCTAATGGACAGAAAAAATATATCCTTACCACCTCAAGCTCACTTTGAAGAATGTTTCTGTTTATCCAACAGTATTTTCTGCTCAAGCCCAGATCGTACTGATTGTTGACATAAGCAGTATACAGTAATCTTCTTTAATCAGAGGTCTATCTTCATCGAATCTTCATTGAATAATCTGACATGGAGAACACAGTCTGTTTTATTAAGATCCTCTTGTACAGTGTGACACGTAATAATCTAACAGGCCGCTGATATTGCACAAAACTGATATTGTCTAAAACCTGTGTAACATTGATTATTTCTTTGTTATTTATTTTTAATGATATGTAATGGAAGTGAGCAGTACATTTTTAGAGTGATGTCATGTGGTTTTAGGATCATTTGCAGCTAAAGGACTGAGAAAACAAGTAGCCAAGCAGCCAACCTCGTCCCACCAAAACTTACTGGATCTTTGCCAGTAAAATCCAGCACTTGGCAACCCACCCATTTTACCAACCTTAAAAGTAGGCAGGCTCCTGACCTGGATAAGAGCCCTATTTTAAGGTACAGTTCATGTTTTCCTACTGTAATATTTAAGGCGTTTTATAGAATTTATGACCCATGATTGTTTTGATAGCCTGGAAACCAATATAGCCAACTAGGTGATTCCTGATGTGGGACATTCTATTGGGAGTAATGTAGTATAATTTGATTTATTAAAAAAGGCAAGCAAATATGAACTATATAGTCAGATTCAGATTGCAAATATTAAACCCATCTGCACATTGATTTTTTTTTTCTCAAGACATTTTGACTCTTCAACAATTCAGCAATAAGACCCGGACATGGTCTATTGGACACGAGCAAGCACAATTTTTAAAATGTTCTCCATGCCCATCACCAGTGAAGTGTATTGTTTTCCAGAAGGCTGATTATATTTTATAAATGATGTCCAAAATATGGAAAACCAGAGACAAAGTAGAAGAGATTGAAGAAGGAACAGCATGCACCTGCAATGTTCATTCCATCAAAACCCTTTTTAGGATCTCTGACATCTAATAGACATTTGTACTGAGCGACAACACCATTCGATTTCAGTAAGTCTCATCAACAGTGAAGTTTTCCAAGCACGTATTTTCAATGAAGCCATCAGAGCTTGAAGCGAGCAGTTTGCGCATGCAGGCTCATTATATTGTGTGCCATTAAATATGTTCCATTACAAATCTAAGGCATCATTCTGAGTGAAATCAAGTGCAATCTGACAAAGCTGTACAGTCATACAGCTTTTTTATCATAGAGCTTTTTTTCATACAGCTCTCTTAGCCTTTCACATCTTATCTCCCAGTCTTATAAAAATGTGTTAACTGATTTCAGACAGAAATTTTTTACACGGTTTCTTTAAGGAAAATGCCTCCACTTTTTTCCTTAAATGAATAACAGGGTTGAATTGTCTGGGCATAGACTTAGCAAATGACACAAAATGTGGTTAAATAGCATCCAAATAGCATCCATGATGACATTTTAATGACAATCTAATGATTTCTTCAAAAAGAAAAGTTTCTTTTCAGTCTATATTTTGAGTTGTAGGTTCAAAGTGATCTTGTCAGACAAAATCATAACATCATTGGGGGGAAAAGAGAGGACATACTTTTCTTCTACCCAGGATCTTTAGAAAATTCAGATGATGCAACTTCCTGTTGAACATCCGACTTGTAGATTATTCCAAATGTTTCATATGATTTTTAAGAGAGGAAATAGGTAGAGGAAAGATAAAGATGAAATATAACAATATCTTATCCTTATATATCTTGTTCTATAACAGAATCTTGTTCTTCTTTTTTCTACAATCCAGGTTCAGTTAAATTTTGTCATAATGGTTTTGTTTTACTTTTTCTGCTTTTTACTTTTGTTTGTATCAGACCCCCTTTAAAACAAAATGGTTCATCTCAAGGGGTTTATCTTAAAGTATAAACTTGCAATTATAATGATAGACTGGTACATATGATATAAACCTCACCACCTACAGTATAACAAGCAAAGAGGAGCTTATTCTAATTTTCGAAGTTATTGCATTTTTTGATTTAGCAAAATGCATAACAGTTCCCAGCGAAATAAACGAATGTTTGAAGTCATACTGACAGGTTTTTGGGTTTTTTTACCTGTCTGGCTAACTTCCATCTCAATTTCACAATAATATGGAGTATTATAGTACTCCAAATAACTTTTCAATAAGTAGTATATTATATGCTTTTTCTGCTTCATATACCTTCATATAAAACATTTCAATTTAGCCAAAGTGTCTGGATAATTATCATATTTTACACATGCAGTATTTTACATTTAACTTCTGTAATGTTTGTAATGAATGTTTACCTGCTAGCTAGAACTTGTCCAGCATATATTAAAGAATAAAATATCCTGGTAATATCTAAAACTTTTAGAAACTGTTTCTTGTAAATGCTTCTGCATTGGAAAAAACCTTTCTTTTCTTTTTTTTTTGTTTACAACAAGGCTAAAGTGTGAATGTTTTTCCCTGGTTGTTGTCTGTGCTTTCATTCTCAGTCCTACTTTGAGGCAAGTAAGTTGAGATGGTTAGGTAGAGGCAGATCTGCCTCAGTTACCAGCGCTTATCCAGACAGGTTCATTCTCCTCTAGCTCCAGGCCTGACATCTCCAGTGATGCTCAGTCACACAGGATCTTGTTACTGCTCTGACAAGTTCACGCCAGCTACTGATCTGCATGGCTGGAGGTGCTGAGATCTCAAGGTCTTTCCAGGAGAGCAGGCGAGGACTCGCAGTCAGCTGATGATCTGTAGCTAGTAGCAGTCAGGTGCGAGGCCTTTGGAGAAGGGGGTGATGGAAGGAACAGGCATTAGTGTGACAACTTGGTAGTGTCAGCAGTCATTATGAGAAAACTAGCCTACAGAGAAGTTCAGCATGAGGATTGACACAACTAGGGACCTGGAAAAAATCATTTAGTAGATAGCAACAGAATTGTTTAAGTGTTAGTACTAGAATTGTTTATTTTAGTGTTAGTACTAGAATCATTTATTAGATACTATTAGTATTAGGATTGTTTATTTTAGTGTTAGTACTAGAATCATTTATTAGATACTGTTAATAGTACTAGATATGTTTATTTTAGTGTTAGTATTAGAATTGTTTATTTTAGTGTTAGTACTAGAATCATTTATTAGATAGTGTTAGTACTAGAATTGTTTATTTTAGTGTTAGTACTAGAATCATTCATTAGATACTGTTAATAGTACTAGATATGTTTATTTTAGTGTTAGTATTAGAATTGTTTATTTTAGTGTTAGTACTAGAATCATTCATAGATAGTGTTTGTACTAGAATTGTTTATTTTAGTGTTAGTACTAGAATCATTCATTAGATAGTGTTAGTGCTAGAATTGTTTATTTTAGTGTTAGTACTAGAATCATTCATTAGATAGTGTTAATAGTACTAGAATTGTTTATTTAGTGTTAGTACTAGAATCATTCATTATATAGTACTAAAATTGTTTATTTCAGTGTTAGTACTAGAATCATTTATTAGATAGTGTTAGTACTAGAATTGTTTATTTTAGTGTTAGTACTAGTATCATTTATTAGATAGTGTTAGTACTAGAATTGTTTATTTTAGTGTTAGTACTAGTATCATTTATTAGATAGTGTTAGTACTAGAATTGTTTATTTTAGTGTTAGTACTGGAATCATTCATTACATAGTACTAAAATTGTTTATTTCAGTGTTAGTACTAGAATCATTTATTAGATAGTGTTAGTACTAGAATTGTTTATTTTAGTGTTAGTACTAGTATCATTTATTAGATAGTGTTAGTACTAGAATTGTTTATTTTAGTGTTAGTACTAGTATCATTTATTAGATAGTGTTAGTACTAGAATTGTTTATTTTAGTGTTAGTACTAGAATCATTCATTAGATAGTACTAAAATTGTTTATTTTAGTGTTAGTACTAGAATCATTTATTAGATAGTGTTAGTACTAGAATTGTTTATTTTATTGTTAGCACTAGAATCATTCATTAGATAGTGTTATACTATAATTGTTTATTTAGTGTTAGTACTAGAATCATTTATTAGATAGTGTTAGTACTAGAATTGTTTATTTTAGTATTAGTACTAGAATCATTTATTAGATAGTGTTAACAGTACTAGAATTGTTTATTTTACTCTTAGTACTAGAATCATTTATTAGATAGTGTTAGTACTAGTATTATTTATTTTAGTGTTAGTACTAGAATCATTTATTAGATATTGTTAGTACTAGTATTATTTATGTGTTAGTGTTAATGAGAGCAGTTTATGTATTATTTTTAGTACTAGAATAGTTTATGTATAATTGCACTCAAATTATTTATGTATTAGTATTGGCACTTTATATTGCCTGAAAATATAACAGACCTGTGCTTATGTAATTATGAATCATAAAATTTTATAGTCTAGCAATTAGAATTTTATTCAACTTCAGTCATTCATATGTCCATATGTTTTGCTTTTGAGCTAACAATTATATTAATTAATTTTTTCCATTTATTATTATTATTACTTTTTACCTTTCTATTCTACACGATAGCCCAAGATAAAGAAGCCTCGCCTTGATATGACACATTCCCAAATTAATCTTTTGGAAAGAAAAGGGCTAATTCACTATCAGCTCTAATTGTAACATGTTCTGCAAGGCTGAGAGCAGGACACGTGGTGCTGACTACCAATTAAAGCAGGTGCCAGACAAAAGACTGTTTCTCATAGACAGGAAGAGAGAGAGGAGGCAGGGGAGAGGGGGAGGGGGGGCTATAGAGACAAAGTGGAAGTGAGGCCAGGAGAGATTCATGTCCTTTATTCAGATTTTCCTCTTGCCAAAACAGACAAAGCTGCAAAACTGGAGGAAAGAGAGGCACGTGAACTGTATGGGATGAAGAGTAACAGAACAATTAAAAGCGATTGTGTAATACGAAGGAAATGTGGGATAACCGGTGGCACTCATTTCTCTAAATGAAATGATTATAAGACAAGAAAAGACAACTGTGAAGAGAGAAAACACTGGGACACATTCAATCTTTTAAATGAAATAATAAAATAGGATGTACAGTATAAAACACATTCATTAAAAAAAGGGAGTTTGAATTATATACTCTACACACACACACACACACACACACACACACACACCTGTTTTCAGAAGTATCCTCAGCATCGGAAGTGGTTTTGTGTTTGAATGTGTAACAGCATTTATAAATAAAAAAGTGGGGAAAAGCCTGAACACTTGTATCCTAGACCTTCATCAATCCTCTATCTAGGGACTCATTTGTTGGCCACCCTAGCTGGTTAGTTCACTGTAGGTTCCTGGTGGTAGTGTGTCTTTGTGTGTGTGTGTGTGTGTGTGTGTGTGTGTGTGTGTGTGTGTGTGTGTGTTGTGGGCTAAGTCCTCAGAACAGCTGGGCTCCATCACTTCTCATTGTGGGCTTGGGAGAGACAGAGCTGACAGAGTGATGCACAGAGCCCCGTCCCAGCTAATGACTGCACCATTCTCCATCATTATCCCCATCATTAGGAAATTAGAGGGACAGAAGGTATTTACAGTAAACCTGCCACCTCCCAAGGAGAGATAAATAGAAACTGATAAATGGGACTCCACAGCCGTCGCCTGTCGATTAACCTTCCGATTGCCCAACGTGGGTGTGTGCATGGTTAATAATCATTAAAGCTTGATAACTGAAACAGGTATTGGGTTTGAGGACAGAGACAAAGGATGTGGGTGGGTAAAAAATACACATTGTAGGCTGTAAATTAATTGGATGGTGTCAATTATTGGGGTTTTGAATCTTTACTACAGAAACAATGAATATGAATATCAGAATGTCAACTTTAAGGTTGTGATGCTGTACCTCTCAGGATGGTCTCACCACATCCAAAGCCATGCTGAAATGGGGTCAGCATCATGAACAGCAAGCATAACAACCCTCAAAACATAATACCACGTGCACCAGTGATGAGGTGGGGTTCAGTCAACCGTGGCTGAAGGACGATAATGACTCTAAGTGCTCTTGGCTGGTATGTGAAGCCAGACAGCTAAGAGAGATTCACAACAGAATATGAGAGAGAGAGAGTGAGAGAGAGAGAGAGAGAGAGAGAGAGAGACTACAGATGCACCATTTAATGCAATATTTCTTTTTGCCTCTCTACCATGCAGATTTCTGGCCCTCCATGCAGATCTCCTGTCCTCTGATCAGATTCCTGGTTCTCTGAGCAAATGGCCAGTCTTGCTAATCTTGTACATTTTACATTTATTCATTTAGCAGACGCTTTTATCCAAAGCGACTTACAAATGAGAAAATACAAGCAAAAAAAAAAGATTCCTGGTTCTCCGTTTAGATTGCCAATCCTCCATGCAGATTCCCAGGCCTTCATGCAGACTCCCAGTCACCAGTCATTCCCAGTCCTTTGTGCAGATTCCCAGTCCTCCATGCAGATTCCCAATCCTCCATGCAGATTCCCAGACTTTCATACAGACTCCCAGTCACCAGTCATTCCTAGTCCTTTGTGCAGATTCCCAGTCCTCCATGCAGATTCCCCAGACCTTCATGCAGATTCCCAGTTCTCTGTACAAATTTCCATGAAGACTTATGGTCCTTTGTGCAGATTCCCAGTCTTTTGTGCAGATTCCCATTCTTTTGTGCAGATTCCCAGTTCTTTGTACATATTCCCAGTCCTCCATGAAGACTTCTAGTCCTTTGTGCAGATTCCCAGTCTTTTGTGCAGATTCCCAGTTCTTTGTACATATTCCCAGTTCTCCATGAAGACTTCTGGTCCTTTGTGCAGATTCCCAGTCTTTTGTGCAGATTCCCAGTTCTTTGTACATATTCCCAGTTCTCCATGAAGACTTCTGGTCCTTTGTGCAGATTCCCAGTTCTTTGTACATATTCCCAGTCCTCCATGAAGACTTATGATCCTTTTTGCAGATTCCCAGTCTTTTGTGCAAATTCCCAGTCTTTTGTGCAGATTTCCAGTCCTTCATGCAGACTCCTGGTCCTTCATGCAGATTTCTAGTCCACGAGGCAAACTCCTGTTTCGCCAGGCAAACCCCTGGTCCTCCATGCAGATTTCCAGTCTGCGATGCAGATTCCTGGTCCTCCATGCAGATTTTTTGGCTCCTTCTTTCCTTATCACGTTACCCTAGCTTGGACCCTTGTTTTTTGTTCCCTACATTTCCTTAGTTTTGTCTTTTTCCTTTACTTAGTTTTGACCTTATTTCTGAGAATAGAGTACCTCTCAGTGTTTTAAACAACTGGGATTGTGAACACTGCCTGGTGTACCACGGGCAATTTTTGAATTATTCCTAATAAACATGCTTTAACAAGTCAATTGGATGCTGCACTTAGGAATGCTGGACTGCCTGTCAGGCTCTGTAGCTCATGAATACCCCACATACTCTCAGGAAAAAGTCTGTATACTATATTTATTTGCCTTCAACTTCAAGTTTTCTCATAATGACTGCTAGGCAGTTATATCCAAGCTCCTGTGTGGGGGACTGCTGTTTACAGTGTGGCCTTGACCAAGAACCAAGAAACCTAGTTGCTCCTTAGACTTAACTAGCAGCTACAGATGGAAGACCTGTCTATAGTGGGCTTTCCTCTTGCTGATGGTGTAAGCCATGCCCTCAGTCATGTAGTACCATTGCAGGTGTTCTGCTAACATCTTTTAACTGTGCAGTTTGGAAACTGGGGTGGATACTGGATTAGAGCTAATAAACAGATTCTGAGCACACAGTGATGTCCTCCCACATACATACTTATATACTTACATACTTACATACATACACTGGAAAGTTTACCAGTGGTTGTTGAGTTATTTGATTAGAGCACAACAGTTAGGCTAGTCAGGAAGATGGCTATTGCTTTGGATTCTCAGACAGTGCATTTGTGATCCAAGAATGTGTTTATATCTATTTCTATCCCCACTATAATAATAACTGTAATATTAATTCTTAAGTACTATTCTATTAATCTGGTCAGTAGTCGCACAACTTCTTCTTCTAATAATAATAATTGTTGTTGTAAATGTTTTTGTTTTGCCAAATTAGATAAGTGTGATAAGTGTAATAAAAGAAAAGTCGCCTTGCATGGTATGCCGCAATTAGGAGGCCATAATGATGGTAGTTTAAGATTTCATTCTGTTCCCTCTAATGACTGATAGTCTATCAATTACTGCATTAAACCAAACAGCAGCTGCAGCTGCATCCCAAATTGTTGCCTAAACTGCTGTTGGGTCCAATCGCCACACACTGTGGTTCAAGCAGTTCATCATAATCTATTTACACCCTCCCCATAAGACCACTTCTTTTGCTCTCCAGGTAGAGGAAAGTAGAGATTTGATTAATGATAGCATTTATTTTCTAATGAGCTACTAAGTCCTAATTTTCTCCTTCTTCAAACTAGCATCTAAAAGCTGTTCATATGTTCACCTTATGATGAAATGACAGAATGGATGCTCACAGCATGAACACTCATTCATGTGCAATGGCAGCACCATCTGATGCCATGGCCAATCTAAGAGGAACTACAAACAATGTCTCCTTCAGCTGTTTAGCTTCAGCTTCCAGTCCAGACCCTAAAAACAAGCTTCATTCACCCACAGCTCCTTGTTTCACCCATTAAGATCTGACATTGGTCTTTTTTGTAAGCAAGACAGTTGTAGCAGGGTTATCAAGTAACAGATTTCTCCAGCTCATAGATGACTACAGGCTCTTTTTTTCTCTCCTCTACTCCCTCGAAATACTCTGGCCCCAAGACCGTTAAGCTCTCGGAAATTTGCACTCATCCCAAAAGTTTCCAGAAGAGCAGATGAAGGGAGTCGGGAGCAGATCAGCTGGCCTGCCATCTTCCGCTTCGTGCCAGACCGCCGGATTGGCTGCAAGGCCGGGGGCCATCTTGACTGACTGGCAGGCAAGAGGCTCGAACAGTTTGCTTGTGAGAAGAGGGGGAAAAAAAACAAGGATGAAAAAAAAAAAACAAGTGGGTGTTTATAGGCACAGATCTAACGGACCGGGAAAGGAGACAGACTGCAAAGGAGACAAATGTTTGTGTGTGTGCATGAGGTCATGAATGATACAATGCATTTTAAATGTGGTATTGCAAGGGTTCACATGTAAATGGGGCTCGTAATTGTTTGTTTTTTTTGGCTTGTTCTTTTTTTAATTGTTTGTGTAAAATATTTGTTGCTTGATATTGAATAGTGAAGATTGAATTGAATTGCAACACACTGTTACAAAGCAACTGTACATTTTCATTATACAGTCATGGAACTGGCCCTGTTTAAGTGATTAAGTTGCAACATCTGATCTGTTTGTTATAATAAATATCATGGGCGCGCGTGTGTGTGTGTGTGTGTGATCCATGGTCAAGTATTGCCCGAGGAGAAACCATCAGTCTGTGGAACCAAGCAGCTTGCCAGAATACCAAGTGCAAGCTTTGGGCGGTGAGTGGGCATGCGACTCCAACGAAATGTTAAACCAAGGTCTTCTGTGTTACTGCTGATTCCGAATTTCATCTTTTCCCTAGAGATAAAAATTCTGATTGGTAAAACATGGTCTGAACTCCACTTCAATATGTGGACCTCCTGTATCTGCTCCATCTGTTTTTTTCTTCTGAGCTTTGATGTGGCCTCATTATTAATGCTAATGCTCACTTTGATTAACTTTTTTTACCAGCACAATCTAAACACCAGATTGTGTACAGTGGAGGTCTAAATGTCTGCAGCCAGTTCTGAGAATTGATATTATTTCATCAGTCATTGAAAGCTCAAACAAATTTATCAAGAATACATTCTTTATAAATATCGTTGTATATGTAAAGCACCAGTAGGGGGGCATGGTGACTTAGTGGTTAGTGCGTTTGTCTCACACCTCCAGGGTTAAGGGTTCAATTCCTGCCACAGCCCTGTATGTGCGGAGTTTGCATGTTCTCTCTGTGCTTTTGGGGTTTCTTCCAGGTACTCCGGTTTCCTCCCCCAGTCCAAAGACATACATGGTAAGCTGATTGGCATGTACAAATAGTGTCCGTAATGTATGAATAGGTGTGTAAATGTGTGTGTGATTGTGCCCTGCAATGGATTGGCACCCCGTCTAGGGTGTCCCCCAACCTGTGCACCATGGTATAGGCTCCAGGTTCCCCGCGACCCGGTAAGGATAAGTGGTACAGAAAATGGATAGATGGAAGTATAGCACCACACTAACTGTCAATATCAAGTGTTAATAGTGTGTTAGAAGAATAATTTTACCATTTTAATATATTTTAATATATAGCTATCACATGAATATTCGAATTGCATGTGTGATATTTACATACATATGTAACTATCACACCTGTTTCACACAACATTTCACACAAAGATTTTTTTAACATCTCAGTTTGTTGCTTTCATCTAGGAAAATTATTATCCTCCAAGTAAAATGTTAAATCTTTTAATGGGATAAAGCAGTAGTACAGTTTTTAGTTTTCAAATCCCTTTCCTTAAGGCAACACATGCATCTAAAATGCTGATAAACCTGTTGTTCAAATTCAGTTTTGACAGCATCATGAGAATCTCAGTAATTAGCTCAAGGGTGTCAGGAATCTAGTATGTTGGTTTTACTAATCTATTACATCCCATCAGCCTAAATATCACTGTGAAATATATACAATACTACCTTCTCATATATGGGCTTTCACAAAGCTATTTTATCTTTAACATTTCTAACAGTATTCTTGATGAGGCTTTTCATAATCTTCCCATTTTATCAACCAGCATCATCACGGAGCTTCTCCCAAGAGGCTTTTCAAGTTCCCAAAATAGGCAAAGCTCCAGGCTGCTTCTCAAAATTCTAAATGAAAACTATTTGTTTGAAAAAACAAAGTCCAAGGCAAAGTTTTGGAAAAGAATCATTCAGGGTATGTTTCTAAAAAATATTGGGGGCTTGGTGGCTTAGTGATTAGTACATTTGCCTAGCACCTCCAGGGTGGGGGGCTCAATTCCCATCTCCCCCAGGCCATCTCTAAATTGACCGTAGTGTATGAGTGCAATTGTGTCCTGCGGTGGGTGCCCCGAGTTTCCTGGGATAGGCCCTAGGCTTCTGTGTAGGATAAGCGGTACAGAAAATGGATGGATGGATGTTTATAAAAATATGACAAACTTTGAACATCACAGAGCACCATTAAATCCATTATTAAAAAATGGAATAACCATGACTCTGTCCAGCAGAAGCTGTCTACCAAATGTCAGTGACCAGGTAAAGAGAGGATTTGTCAGAGAAGAGACCAAGGGGCCAAGGGTAACACCCAACCACCACCATACTTCACTGTGAAAAGGGTGCTCATAGGGTGATGATCAGTGTTGGGTCTCTCCCAAATGTAGCAATTTGTACTAATCCCAAAAAGTTCAGTTTTGGTCTCATCAGACCAAAGAACATTTTTCCACATATTTGCTGAGTGTTAATTTTTTCCACTAGTTTGCTAAGCTTCCTGGTTGCATCTCTGACTAATTCCCTCCTTTGGTGTTTGGTTGATGGCCCAAAATCAACATATAATTCCAGCTAAGTCCATTTCACTTCCAGGATTTAAGACTACAAAAAGTGGAAAGGTTCAAGGGAGATGAATACTTATACAGGCCACTGTATGAAATCAAACAATGTCCAACCACATTGTCATTTGATATTAAATTTTCATGAGATCAGGTTGAGAGGCGACCTATTTTTTGACTAAATAATAATAACTGTATAACAAGACACTCTGAAATAGCAAAGTAATATGCAGATGCCTTTAAATGCTTTTCCTTCCAGAAAAAAAACACATTTGCCAATTCCCTATTAAGGGTTTATTGTAATCTAACTTTCCTACAAATTAAGTGCTATATTAACCAATTTAACATTCTAATATGGCACTATGGCATTAATTTTTTCTGGCACTCTTTCTATGCACAAGGCTGTAGCTATGTATGACATTTGTCTGTTTGCAAGTATTCTCCATTTTTCTCTCCATGTGGTTACCAAATGTTTTCTAGATTCCCATGAGAACTAATGCATATTTGCACAAAATGTTGTGAAGACTTGGAAAATGAAAGACCCAAGTGATTTCCTTTCGGTTACTGAAGATAATGAGGTCATGTGTAGACATAGCAATAAAGATAAAAATACTAATATAAATCCATGTTTGTGTTTCATGTTGTTTTATGTTAGTGCTGTTTAGTCTAACTATATGCCTGTTTATGTCTGTGTACCAGCTGTGCCTGAGATGTTTTTCACCCTCAAGTTTTGGGTCATCCTCATTTGTGTAAATAATGACACTGCTTTGTGCAGCATGTGCTCTGGTGACCTCGGTTACTCCCTGCGACACAGAGATTCACCGTCTGTTAGAACACACTTCCGGATAGCACGTCCCACAAGATGTGTAGTTTGCATACTTTCTGCATAAATCACAATAAATGAATTGCCTTTGCTTTTATGCTGAGTGCACAAAACTAGAGATGGCCTTCTTACTGTATATTATTTTCATAGTGTTCTTAATATCTTAAATGTAGACAGTTGGGTGATTTGTGTCTCGACACTGTATGTCTTCATACAATAATAGCATGGCAATTCTTAACATCCACTGCATTCTACCATTATACCCAGGTTTTTTTTCTTTTGACTGTCATTCATTGAATTTAATGTTTTTTTTATAAGTTGTATTAAAAGCTGTCAGCTACTTTCCAAACCTTTACCGTTAATAACTTGAGTTCATTTTATACAGAAAAACAATTTCTAAACAATTTGCAGTACCATGTTGTTCATGCATGAGTTCCCAAAGAAAACCAGATTTTAACTTTTATTTCTGCTATATGTTAGCAAAGCAAGGACTGTTGTTCATTAGGCTATATATTTGCGTTTTTAGTCAATACATGAAATATTGCAAAAGATTCATCCATTCAACCATTCCATAGATCATCCATCCGCTTATCCTACACAGGGTATCAGGGAGCCTGGAGACTATCCCAGGGCCCTCGAGGCACAAGGCGGGGGACACCCTGGATGGGGTGCTAACCCATAGCAAGGCACAATCGCACACACACTCATTCACACACTATGGACAATTTGGAAATGCCAAGCAGCCTACAGTGCATGCCTTTGGACTGGAGGAGGAAAATGGTGTACCTTGGGGAAACCCCCGAAGCACGGCGAGAACATACAAACTCCACACACACAGGGCAGAGGTGGGAATATTGCAAATAAATATAGTGGGAAAATGTTTATTGTGCTGCAATTATGCATAGGTTTGATCAATTGCACAATTGTTCTTGAAATTTCATGTGATTAGCTTAATTTCTGCACCACTATAATTGATGTCTGTTCTTATCAACAGGCAATAGAAATATCTGGGAAGGTAAAGCCAATGATATGTGAAATTTTTTGATGAAAACATGGTGAACGCTTTCTTTAAGAAAAGCATAGCCTTTTGCAGTGACAACATTTTATCACAACAGTAACTTTGTTGGAAACCAGTGTTTAAATACTCACTGATTTTAGGCAGA
Source organism: Ictalurus furcatus (assembly GCF_023375685.1). Lineage (NCBI taxonomy): Eukaryota > Metazoa > Chordata > Actinopteri > Siluriformes > Ictaluridae > Ictalurus > Ictalurus furcatus. Next base: position 13,588,036 of record NC_071276.1, on the reverse strand, counting down.
AGGCAACTGTTATAAAAATCTGATTCGCTTTCCTTTTTACCATCTGTTTTCACAATTGCAATTTTGTAATCATTCTATCACAATTCTATAACAATTCTGATTATGAATAATTAACGGATAATGTTAGGTACAATATTTGTAGTCATATAGACATGTAGATTCTTGCTCACAGATTTCTTATAAATTTAGCATGATGTGTGGTTAGTGTCTGAAAATCACCTTACAGCTTATGACCTTATACCTTCATATTGTTTACAGATGATACTGTATATACTACTGTAGGTGTTTTTAAGAGAGTGTATTTGACATATTTGCAAATCATATGCTTTGATGTGTTCCGCGTCATGAACATGTGTTATGTTGATTAGCGTGACACAGATCCTGTGTGTGAACATACAGTAAAACCATAGCATCTCACCATATCATCTCTGATGTGTCATATAACTTGGCAACAGAGAGTCTAAGGGGATTGCTAAGAGGATGACAGTATGTGACGAGTATCAGTTATGGACCACTACTCAGAGCCATGATATTGGTATCAAAAAGTTGAATCCATACATTCCTAAATTTAATCTTGATAAACAAAAAAATAAACAAACTAAGACAGTTGACATATATACAGACATACATACATATATATATATATATATATATATATATATATATATATATATATATATATATATATATATGTATATATACATACATACATATATATATATATATACATACATACATACATACACATACATACAAACACACACACACACACACACACACACACACACACATATATATATATATATATATATATATATATATATATATACAGTATCTTTACAGTAACATAAGAAAAATTAAAAATTTACCTTAAAAGTTGTGTGCAACTAAAGTTTTAGCTAAAAATTTAAGTAAATAACTGTCTTGATTGTGCATTTGGTTATTTCACATTTGGCACAGTATGCATTAATTTCTTTATCTATTTGTGCCATTACAATGAATCTTTTTGGATGGAAGCATTCTTCATTAGTGTGGCATTGTTGTTTTGCTTGCCCTTGCAGAAGTGATGCAGACTCAGAACCTACTAGCTGCTGGGGCCCAAGATGTTTTCAAATCTCCTCTACTCATGTCTTGCTGAGGGTGGCCATCTGTTTTTTCATCTCCTGGTGAAGCTCTTTTTGCTCTCTCTCTCTCTCTCTCTCTCTCTCTCTCTCTCTCTCTCTCTCTCTCTCTCTCTCTCTCTCTCTCTCATCTATTGAAGGACAGTGTAAGCACTTTGTTTGACACTTTTATTTTGTTGAATTTTTTTTTTTCTTTTAATCATTATCATTTCCCACAAAGGTGTCAAGTCAGGCCTTGTGATGCTCTTGCATAAAGTTCAAGTGTCATTTTATTATGCAGTATTAAAGTGTCTCACTCTGTAGTAAATGCTGCCAGAGGACACGACTGAAGAGGCAGCATATGGACTGCCAGATTTATAGCTTTATGACACAGCTGACCGTGACACAGAAATTCATTTTATATGAGTGGAAATTTGAAGCTCACATTCACACCAACAATTAGCAAACTATGCAACATAAGTGTGATAGTGCTCTTAAATATAGACTAAGTATAGCATGTAAAATGTCCACTGCTGTGCAGTCAATGTCTGCATAGCAGTGTTACATCTGAGTGGTCAGTTTGGATAAAATTGTTTAGTATATATACAGTTTAGACTGCAAAGCAATTGGAGTTTCACTGTATTCACACTACACGTCACAGTATAAATATACTTGCATTGATTGGTTTGCATCATGCTCGTGTGAATATGAGAAGCAAATTTAAAAATGTCTATTTATCACGTCCAAATGTTTCAAATACTGTACTTTTTGTGACCATTATTTAATAATTTCTTCATCTTCAGTGAGCACTTTATACTGGTCAGGATTGTGGTGGATCTAGAGCCTCTCCTGGGAACACTGGCCATGAGGCAGAATTACAACATGGATGGGACACCAGTCCCTCACAGGACTTCAAGCACACACTCATTCACACCTACAGTAGAGGAAATTTAGTGTAGCCAATCCACCTACTGACGTGTTATTGGGAGGGAGGAAGAAACCAGAGAACCTTGAGAGAACCCACACAGACTCATAGACAGTAGCCCGAGCTCAGGCTTGAACCATGTTGGAGTTGAGAGGTGGCAATGCAATTTCACTATTATTTAAAGTAATAGCATACTAATATATGAAATATAAAACATTCTTTTCTTTAGAATTATGAGAGTGTCTTGTCTGAGGACATTCCATCATATACAATACTGTAAAAACTAAGCATCAATGGACATATACTTGGAATGTCCAGCCTGCAAAGTCAATTAATTATTTTCCCAATTAATCAGGATATTAAGAAGTAAAAGCAAGGGTCAGTCAGGTGCTTCCTTCCATAAATGTGCTGATTCCAATATTAATACATGAAAGGGTGACTTCAGTCATAGATCAAGGTAATTGCAGTATTAGGCAGAAAATTGGAGCTAGAATAACTGGATGCAAAAGAGGTGACCATATCCCACTTGTGAAGTGCTTATTCTAAGTTCAAGGAGAGTTCAAGCATAGAGGAGATAATGGTGCAGGGTCAAGTACGCGGAGACATTTCACGTTCCGGAGGAATTATCTTCAGCAAATATACGATTTTCCAAAGGGAATAGCTGTCTTTGGGCTTATGGCAGTTCATACCTCATTTGATTTTCCATAAGTCTTTATTTCCTGTGCACTATTAGTGAAATATGTCCATACCTTAGGCATGAGGATAATGTCCTCTTTTCATCTCATACAGAATCTATTGCATATGTGGTCCGTAATGCAAAAATATAATGATTGTAGCGTCCTTTGTGTGTGTGTGTGTGTCCACACACAAAAGTCCATCCTACCACAAAAAAGATTACATTAAACAGATTTTATCAAAATAACCAACAAAATATCTTTCAAAGTGCAAAAGCATGAATTTGATATTTACTCGGTTGAGTTTAATATTATTGATTACAAAATTGCATTGCATAATATATTCTTATACATGTGATACAGTACATTTTGTAGGATTTTTTTTAAGAGTAATGAGAATTTTCTGAACACACTTAAGGTGACTGAAATGGCACAATTTAATCTATGTAGTCAAATAAAATTATGATTACTCTTATAACTTATCATAACACTACAACATTTGTTTACTGTGTTGACCATGAGCCTCTTTAATCAGCTCTTTAGTTAACACCTTTATACTTAGTCTAATGATGACTGACCAAGTTACAACTGAACAGTCCTGTCATAGTAATCATTATGAAGTGACTGTATAAAAAAGCTGGGATTCTTGAATAAATATACATAGGTATAAAATATAAATATAAATAGGTAACACTATAGAGTGTCACAAGAGATATTAATTTCAAGCTTTAATTCATCCATTTGATCCACAGCAACTCATGTAAAGTAAGAATATAATAAAGTATGGAATTAAACATGACAGGGTGTAGGAGTTTCTGTTAACAACCGAAAGTTGATTATTTTGCAATGACAGCGTGTTCCAAAGTGTTTTTTTTCCCAATTTTAATGATTTGTTGTTACATTAGTTACAGTGATAGTTACTGTTGTAACTTGTATTGTAACAGCTATAGCTGCCGTCGTTCCCTCAATAGCCATGCTTTTATCTCTCATTTGACATTAATAAGAGAAAAAAATGAGGCTTGTCATCTTACACAGAAATCGAACAGCCCTCAATCCTGCAGCCTTTAAGTTACAGCTTTACCTCTGACTTTTACAAAGTGCTAACACTGAAAATGTCTTCCAAAATTCTTCAAAAATCCATCCAACCATTTTCCGTACTGCTTATACTACACAGGGTCACAGGGGGGCCTGGAGCCTATCCCAGGGAACTCAACGCATGCCTACAACACATGTCTTAAGACCGGTGGAGGAAACTGGAGTACCTGGAGGAAAGCCCTGAAGCCCAGGGAGAAAATGCAAGCTCTGCACACACAGGGCAGAGACAGGATTCGAACTCCCAACCCCAGAGGTGCAAGGCAAACATACTAACCACTAAGCCACCACGCCCCTTCTTCCAAAATCTTCCAAAAAAAAAAAGAAGAAAGAAAAAATACTCACAGAAAACTTCAACATATCAACGATTAAACACATTTTTTACCTGTGTGGGTGGAATGTCCACCATACAATACCCTATGTAAATTGTTTCTATAGACATAATAATACCATATAGATCAGAATTGAATATTTGACAGCACTGTGGTAAACCAAAAAATAAAGCAATAATAAGCTACTATTGTTTTCAAATAGCTGCTGTGTTTGTTATTTATATTCATATTAATAGCTATAGATTAATGTCTAATGTGTAACAATAAACACTTCTAAAATTTTTTCAGCCATAAAGACAAAAACTCTCACTTTTCAGTTAATTTTGTAGTGTGCATGGTTCAATATTCTGTATGATGTCTTTCCTGTTGGAAAGTTTTTGCATGTTCTCTTGTTTACACAGTTTTTGACACTGCTCCAATCATAATCATCAACAGAACATTGCCTCTCACCTAGACCATGTTCAATTAATAGCTGATATCCAATTTTGCTTTGTAATTAATCCTAGGACTGTAACATCATATAAATTAACTTTCCAGTCAGTATGCTGGTTTAAATACCTTCCAGGCCACAATGAAGACTATCAAACCTGATCTATAATATGGTATTTTGACACACGTATTGGGAGAGCAAGCCAAGCTTGACAAAGGCCTCTATAGAAGACACCCTAGATCATAAGAGCTATGACTAAAGCCCTTCAGCCCCCACTGCTAATTAAAGTGATACAACGCCTCACAGCCCCCTGCACACATCTAATGGCCTCCACATGCCTTTCCTCTCTCTACCTTCTCTTGTATGTTGGACTCCTTGAGTTAGTTTTGTAAAAGTTGCTTTATTAAGTAGTAAAGTAACTGTGTTCTATGTAAATGGAAAGTGTATTTAAAAAAAAAAAAAAACATAAAGGTTAATGTTAGGCCTGGGGTGGGATTAGCATTCATTGCTTTTGTGTATGACTTCATCCATTTATAATTAAACTAAATGCAGACACATCAGCATCATTCGTAAAATGATATAATTCCTGAAGTAAATGATATTTCTCTGAACAAATGTACATCTATCTGCTCCACATATAGTATACACTATATGCTAACTGGTTGTTTTTGATTTATACCACAGCATTGTTGAATTCCTGAATCTGGTTAGAAGGTGTTAATTAATGTCCTGTACCAGGATGGCTCTGACAGTAATGCCGGCTATATCTCAAATTTTGTTATTATTAATGTGCTCATTCAAATTCGCTTCTGGGACATGTATGGTGGACGCTCCTAATAATCTAAAAATAATAATAAACAGTTTTAAAAATGTGTTGCTATTTAAAAAGAAAAAAACTTGTAATTGTTGATATGTAGGGAGGAGTCTTCTCTAAGGAGGAGTTTACTTAACATTTAGGGAAGGAGTCTCCAGTGGCAGTGCTTTGTAACAATCAGTAAGTTTTTTGCCATGGGAAAGTCTTAAAGACAGAGGACTTTTTCTGTTTTGTGATTGTCATTAAATGTAATATGAAATATTAAAAGCAACTGTAAATGGTTAAAAGTATGTTTTAAATACATTAAAATAGTATCAGAGGAACAAAACTCTTTTGTGTTATTGAAAAAGATATTTTCCAATAACACTCCATCATGTTTTATTCCTTAATTGTTACAATTATGCTACAACAGTACATTAGTACTTTTTGATTTGTTTTTGTTTAATGGCATGAATTGAAATTGTGTTCAAATGTAATTACCATCAATATCTTTATTATATCACATTTTCTTCACTGAACCAAGTTCCAACATGCTGTTCCTTCTATTGCAATGCTGTGTCTCTTCTGAAGTGGTTTCTCCCAGTGCACCCCCATCTCCTATGTGCATTTAAAATGATTTACTCATTCAAATACGTTCAGCTCCCTGCAATCTCTGGCCCACAGAATGGCACATAGTTATTTACTTTGGACTTGTACACATATGTTGAGTTAGTTTTGTAAATTTGAGTGGAACACATTGGATCTCAGATTGAGACAGAAGTAGAGGTCATAACATTTTATGTCCAGCATCAGTGAGGTTCCACCACATTGGCTTCAAACAAAGAGACACTGATTTATCAGCCTTAAAAAAAAAGAGGTGGTCAGGAATTATCCAGAAAGGTCATCTTCAATTTCAGGATAGAAATTATCTTTTCCTACAGTGTAATAAACATTTATCTGATCCTTTTATTGGCTTGATTAGACCTGACAGCTTAGTTAAGTCATTCTGCCTGGCTGTGTGGGGTCACGACAGTTAACGCAGTGAAAAGTTTCATTGGCCAGGTTCTATATTCATGAAGGCTTGGGGAGAGGAGAGAGAGAGCGACACGGAGAAAGGCAAGGACAGCAGGTCTCCTACTGGTATTGTTATTGATGTGAAATGAATGTAACGGCTGACCTGGTCATATTCATTGGGTGCCCATAAATACTGCCTCACCTGATACTTGGTGTGTGCCAACCAAATGGTCTCTTAATATTCAGCATTTCATTTAGCAGTAGAGCCTTTTGAACGAAATCGGCTATACTTTCTATAGTGGCTTCATAGCTCAGCCAAGTGTCTTAGAGCAAAACACTGTCCAAATCATCAGCTGTTTAACCGATGTGTGAACTTTCTTGCTTACAAAAGTCTGGATAAATAACTAACATGACTGAATGGCAAAAATACTTTTAATGCTTATCTTATGTAGATTAGATAATAAATACACTATTGAACATATAATTATTAGGATAGCCATACATATACTTACTTATATCTTACACAGTACAAAATAACTTGTAATCCAGTACACTTGCAAGCGTCTAACACTAATTGTTGTGGTTCAGTGTGTAGAATGCAGAAGATCAAGGGTTCAAATCCCAGCAGTGCAAAAGCTTCCATGGTTTTTTCTTTGAGTAAACATCTTAATCTTCAGCTCAGTTGTATCCTTCATCAGTGATAAGTCTGATAAGTCTTCATCAGCCAAACAAGCAAATCCTGTATACTGGATTATGTGTTATTTTATATTATGTAAGATATTACAGTACTTTACTGTAAATAAGTTTTACAGTTAGTGTAAAAGTTACAGCATTTTTTACAGTGCAGTAAGCAGACTTTACAGTTACATTTTACATAAACGTACATGATTGAATTGAGGATCTGCTACAGAAGCTGTGCTGGTTCATGTTTAAAAATCTGGAGTTGCTGAAATATAGCAGTATATATTATGGAATATAGCTGAAATGTTATACAGTATTTTTTTAGTTCGGTCTGCCAAAATACATTGGCGACTCCTGCACTAGAATATCAGGTGAGACTGATTCATACTCTATCGTGGGAAATAGCATTATAGTGTTAGTCTTCCTCTTGAGCAATGCCATGCATTTACTTTGATAAAACCAAGAACGTTATCACAAAAACATCATCAAAATGGCTCACCAACAAGTTAATATCTATTACACAAAATAGCAGTGCCTTCTCCAAACCTCTTTCATGTGCTAGAAGAGACACAGTGGCACTGTACAGCTTTCAGTCAAAATCATCCTTCCAGATGTGAGCTGAGGATCATGTGCCATGAAAATAGCTTAAATACACCTTTCATCTCTTTTCCTCTTTTTTGATCTTCAATGGATCTCTCTTCCTTAGTCTATAAACAAGTCCCATTTCCTTTTACTAATATTTGTGTGGGTGAATAGAAACAGTGCTTATCAGTCTCTTCAGATGTTTCAGAATTCTTCTCAGTCCATTTTTTTTCTATGAGGCCATTTTTCAGTTGCACTGATAAGCAGTTTATGTACTATATATTCAGTTCTTAAAACAAAATGCACACGCATGTAGACTCATATATAAATGGAGCTTCAGCTTGGCTGTTAATGTTTGAGAAAGCGCTACTTAATGAGATTTATTGCAGCCCTTGCCATGGTTCTAGTCTGCGACGTGTCCGAATTAGTCATTGCCCTCCAAGGTTAATTAGGTGATCATGTCTTTAAATAGCAAGATCACATTGCTCTTCATCACGGCTGTTTTTTTCTGTCTCCCATTCCCTCTATCTCTCTCTCTCTCTCTCTCTCTCTCTCTCTCTCTCCCTCCTTGCATCCTTCTGGGGACACCCTTGCTCAGAGAACCTGTCAGCCACTTTAAGAAACTTGGCTCCCTGGCGCAGGGTATACAAGGAAGTTAGTGTGAAAGTGAAGTTGTCACTCAGCGACAGCAGAGGTGCGGTGTGGGCCGAAGAAGCTAACAGCTCCAGCACTGCTCTGAATCCAGACCATCTGTGGCCCCAGCTGGAGCTCCGGCGATGGTCTGGCACTTGTACCGCGCCATATTTACAGATCTAAACACAAATGGCTACTGCCTGATTGTTTCACGATTCATTAGTCAGACAAGCTCCGGTCTCTCGCCAGCCCAGCTGTTACAGAGTAAACCTTTGTCACTTAATAGGGCCGATTATTGCCTTCCATCAAAAGTATTGATCTGTGGATGCAGCTCTTGCAACAGAAGTGACCGAAGGAAGAGGGTGAAATATTGGTCTTGGCGACTCAGAGCTCGTCATGTGGTGCAAAGCTATTGCAGGGAAGAAGTGAGAATCAGGACATTGGTGCCATTGCATCATCTTCGGGAGACTCACAAAAATGGGACTGGATTTCTTGATAAAGTGGAACTTAAGATTTAAGACAACCAGAATAATACTATACTGTACATTGTCACATGTATCATATCTAATCACTGTGGAGGAACATCATCATTGTAGCACTGCACCTGGAGAGATCACATCACATGTAATTACTGTAAAGTTACACTGTAATAGCTCAGTGCCTGAATGTCTCATACCCACCACATTACAGGTGCAATTGTGGATTAGTAGAATAACCCGAGATGATTAACACACTTTGCTTTAACATCATGTGTAATAGTGGCTAAAATAAGACATGGCCTTTATTACATGGTCCACTCACAATCCAAGGTAAGGTGAGGATGAAGAAAATGGAACTTCAGGTCAAGCGTTTTATTCTGCCAGGGCCTATTGATTTCACATTAAAGCTCCCACACCCTCTCGAGATAACTCACTGATCGGGATGCTCAAGAACATGCGTTTGTATTGGCTTTCTGCCATTCTCCATCCTGCTTGCCGCTTTGTATTTACATCCCTGTGTCAAAAGAAGCAGCAAGCATATGGCAGTTTAAAATGGCCAGCTGCAATGGCGATCAAACGGTCATTTATTGCCATTTTGTTTTTTTGTTCCGTTGTGTGATTGATCAGCGGAGAAGGAAGTGGCCCACATGCTTGGAAAAGGACACAGAAAAGGACAAAGAAAATATACGTGCTAATTGAAGTCTCTATTTTGGTCTAATTTGCCGTTACAGTCACAGATCTCATGACAGTCGAGACTGAGCACTGAGGGCTCCACGCTAGGCTAAGCATTACACGTCTCTGAACTTTAAATACCCGATTTAATTAACATGTTATTAGCTAATTAACGCATGTTGATTAATGCTCTATTAATTTTTCCAGACCCAATTGAATCTTTAATGACTATTGGACATCAAAGTACCAAATGTATAATTAGCATAATGGGGAGCTTTCTTCAGCTGTGTTAAGCTAACGATAATTCTGCTTTATATCCCTAACATCATTTTCCAGTTCTCGAACTCTAAAGTGAGCATCCTTTGAATTGTGTTCTCGTTTCCATGCTCAGATTTCTATCTGCCATGCCACATAGCAGTGGTACCTTCTCATTTCCTGTTTTTGTCTTCGTTCTTACCATCACATACAAATTGTCGTGGCTCTGAGGGTTTGAGAGTGCATGCACCTCTGCCTCCAGTGCATCCATCATTATTGCGACAGCCCCAGTTAACCCTCACATTGCTTTACACTCATATCTCCAATAGCGCTGCTTAGAAAAGGACTGACGCAGCAAAGTTTTAAAGAAAGAAAAGGTTTTTTTAAGGAAGGATTTGACAGAGGAGGACTTTGAACACCTTAAATTCTCAGCTTATGGTTAAATTATTTATCTTAAAGCATGTTATTCGGCAACTATTAGGAATTATTCAATAACTACATTGAAACTAATAGCCACAAGAGTTTATGGTGTAATTGCCATGCCTGTTTCACTCTTTACTGAATGTTACAGTGTGGATGTGTGTTCATGTATTTTCTGTTTCAGTGCTGCCACCTTTCGCTACTCTTAACAGGTTTAGCATACCTCTAAAGTGCTCCTAAATATTCAAGAATACTTTTTAATTTTACAAATTCTAATTAGGCCTTAGTGTAGGAGTAAATTTCTTAATTATATATTCCTCACCTGACCAGCTAAGATTTTTGGAAAAAACCTTTCATAAATAAGAAGGATGGTATGTCAACATGGCTGTTTGATTGAAATTCTTCCTCTTGGGGTTTCCTGGTTTCTTCCCACCGCCCAAAAACATGCCAGTAGGGTGGATTAGCTGTGTTGCCCCTAGGTATTAATGAGTGTGTGTGTGTGTGTGTGTGTGTGTGTGTGTGTGTGTGTGTGCGCGTGTGTTTTTGTGTGTGTGTGTGTGTGTGTGTGTGTGTGTGTGTGTGTGTGTGCAGTGTCCTGTGATTGACTAGTGTCCCATTCTGAGTGTGTCCCCACCGGAGCATGTTCTCCTGATCCACCATGACCCTGACCAGGACCGCTCTCTTAAGATGAATGAATGAATGAGGCTAATGAAGAATGTATTTTGTGCAGCATTATTTCTGGGATATATCAGATTATCAGCTAAAAAAAAATACCCTAAATTACAATATCAAACAAATAAATAAATAAATACACAAATAAGTTTCCTTATATAATTTGTGCTTTATTTTGTCAATTTAATTTTTTTTTTAATTAAGTACCTAGATTTCACCTTTTGGGGGGAAAAAATACAATTATTTTTTCTTAGAATGATTTTTTTTATTATTCAATCCTTCAAGTCTCAGGTTATTAGGTATTTATCTTAAAGCATATTTATTCATTAACTACACTGAAACTAATAGGAAACCTATGTAGTTATGAGTGTGCGAAATCCGGATTTGCTGACTGCTCTTGTGCGTTTAGGGCGTTAAAAGATAATAAAGAATATTCTGTTTCATCACACCATCTCCTTACCACCACCAAAATCTGGCCTTAAGGAAGTGTGTGCCAATGCAGAGGTGTAACCTGCTGGCAGCAAGTCTCTGTGCTTTTCACTGCTGTTATTGTCCATCAGTGCGAATAGAGAGACAGAGAAAAAGAAATGGGGGGGTGAGGAGGTGAGGGGGAGCATGCATGCAGCACCTTCCCAGCAGATGGACACCAAATATGTGCATGATTTATCTGCCCAGTGATTAACTGCGAGAAACAACACCCCAGCACATGGGTGAGAGGAGCTGGTAATGTATTCATGAAAATGTATTCATAAAAAAGAGAGCGAGTGAGAGAAAGCGAGAGAGAGAGAGAGAGAGAGAGAGAGAGAGAGAGAAAGGGGGATTGTGATCAAAGCCTAACTCAGCAGATGAGTCAATAAAACAGCTTAAATTGACAAGCGTTTGTTATATGGACGGCGCTAGGGCTAGCAGATGGAGCGGCATCAACACTGTAGCATGCTGATTGATTGTGGACGGAGGAGTGTGAAGATCCGGAATGTGTTATCTAGCAACCAGACTCTTAACACTTTCGCCCAATCAAAAGTGGCCAGACGAGGAGGAAACTAAAAAAAAAAGAACGATATATCGTTCCTTGACTTTTCAGCATGCTTAGTGTAAATGAAAAGTGAGCAGTTCTTTCCGTCCTGCATATTATTTGCAAAACAATGTGTTACTTTGAAGGTCCAAACCACCAGCTGAGGTGCTTTTTTAGCGGCTGACAGGTTGTAATAGGGAACTGGCCGTTGCTAAAACTCAGACAAATATCTGCCATTACCTCCGGCAAGTCTGCCTGGCACTGCAAGGTGGAAAAGCTCGAGGCCCTGCGGGGAGCACAGGAACAAAATACAAATTAATTACGCTCTAATGATATCTATCCTTCCCGGAATGAGCAGATAAGTTTTATTTTGGCGCATCGATTTTGGAGGATTTCTTAATGGCCTGTTTAATGAGTTGGCAACAAGTAGGCACTCTGTGTGTGTGTGTGTGTGTGTGTGTGTGTGTGAAACAGAGAGAGAGAGAGAGAGAGAGAGAGAGACAAAGACAGAGTGAGGCCTTGCTTGTGGACTTGTGACCTCCTCTGACCCATCTGTCCATGCCAGGTCCATCAGTGGAATTTCCACCTGGGCACAGCACCTGCTTCTGGTGTGTCCTTGCTGGACTGTGTGTGTGTGTGTGTGTGTGTGTGTGTGTGTCTGTGCGTGTGTGTGTGGGAGATAATTGGTGCATACCATGTTGTTTTTCCAAAAGAAAAATTAATAATTCATGTATTCTTTATTTGGTAGGTTTTTTTTTGTTTTGTTTTTTTACTTTTACTCTATGCTTATCAATAGCTGGTGAAGACAAGGATGCTCAAATAAATGAGTGACAGCCTGGAAAAACCCATCCAATGTTGAAATTTTGAAATATAAAAATATAGAAAATTCTAAAGGGTTCACAAACTTGCAAGCAGCACTGTAGACATCCATCCATCCATTTTCTGTACCACTTATCCTACAGCGGGTCGCGGGGAGACCGGAGCCTATCCCAGGGGACTAGGGGCACAAGGCGGGGGACACCCTGGACAGGGTGCCAACTCATCGCAGGGCACAATCTCACACACTCACAAACCCATACATACACTACAGACAATTTAGAGATGTCAATTAGCCTGCAACGCATGTCTTTGGACTGGGGGAGGAAACCGGAGTACCAAGAGGAAACCCCAAGAAGCACGTGCAGACATGCGCAAACTATATATAAAATATCTATTGAGATATATATATATATATATATATATATATATATATATATATATATATATATATATATGTATATAATTCTGAAAACAACAGACGTTCTGCTTTACATTCTAATTACCCAAGAGTGAAAAGGAGACATTTTAAGATTCCACCATGGGCATTTTGTAAGCTGGTAATTGATTACAAACTTAATCAATCTTATGTCAATTTTGCTACAGCACATCTGTAGCTATGCAACAAGTTAATCAAAGCATGACAATCACTTGTGTGAGGATTGCACATCTCCTAATAGCTATTTTTATTACAGTATTTGATACACTGGCCCCTTACTTAACATGATCTTTGCACACAGACAGCCATGGCAATGTTAAAAATGTTATAAAACCATCTCCCTGTGATTTTTGTGAAATATATGCTATATGGTCAAAAATATGTGGACACATGACCCTCTCACCCATATATGGACCTTCCCCAAACTGTTGCCACAAAGTTGGAAGCACAAAAGTGTCTAGAATGCCTTTGGATGCTGTAGCTTCCCCCCTTTGGTACTAAGAGGACAAAACATATTCCAGCATGACAATGCTGCTGTGCATGAAGCGAGCTCCCCATGAAGACATGGTTTGCCAAGGTTGGTGTGGAACAACTCAAGTGGCCTGCACAGAGCCCTGACCTCAACCCCACTGAACACCTTTGGGATAAACTAGAATCACAGCTGCACACCAGGCCTCCTCACCTGACATCATGCCCAACCGCTTGTGCTCTTGTGGCTGTATGAGCACAAATCTCCATAGCCCCATTCCAAGATCTAGAGGAAAGCCTTTGCTGAAGAGGGGAGGTTATTACTGTAGTAAAGGGGGACCAACTCCATATTAATACCCATGGTTTTGGAATGTAATTTTAAAATTTCAAGCATCCACATACACATACTTTTGGTCATATAGTGTATTAATGGTTTCTTAAAGTTATCAAAGTTATAGTAAGTTATAGACAGAAAAACATTAAATAAATAAATAAATAAATAAATAAATAAATAAATAATACTTATGTGACTGATGTGTGACTGCCACACATATGCACAAATCATTTTTTTGTATTGAATTTTAAAATAAATTAGGAGTTTTGATTACTTGTCGTCACATCTGTTTAAATGTTTTCTTTGCAGGAAGATGTTTTATCCCCTACAGACCAAAACATGTCTTCATGAAACCTGAAACACACTCTCAGAACAAAATTCAGTCTCAAAACAGTTAAAGGTTCTTGGATCCCTAAAAGGGTTCTACTTGGACACTCTGTTGTCTGGGTTTGAGAAACTTTGAGAGGGGTCTGAATTATTTCCCAAATATGTAGGAAGTAACTCTTTAAGTTCTACCAGTCACTTCATTCTATGTTGTCCCTGGCAATTAAGTCACACCCAAATAAACAGTATCTAAAAGGGAGCTTTGAAAAATGAACAATTCTACATGAGACCATTTCTGAAAGGGAAACAGTGTTTTCGGATTTAACATAGAACCTTAAGGTCTTTTAGACAAACTGAGAAATGCTTTATGGTGTTATATGGAATCTTATTTTTCTAAGACTGTAGCTTTCACAAGTGGTGCATTTAGAGATTGCTCCCTGAAACTGCACCAGGTTTTGAAAACAGCTTTGGCACTACATAAAACATTCCAAACTCTCACTGGAAATGACTCAGGTCCTAAAAAAATGGATGTGTGAAAAGTCCCGATGAGTGTGTGTTTGCTTTCTTGTGTGCGTGTCCCTTTTTATACCAGTGTGATTTCTCAAAATATGACAAAATACAAGGTTATCTAATTGGTGCTTTTTGACATAAATTGCTAAATGGCTTTTGTCCACTCTTTGTGAAGAGTTCTTGTAAACTGAAGTAGCACAGTAGCACCTTCATGGTGTTTATTATGTGCTTTTATACCACAGCCATGTTACATGCACAGTTCTGATTGGTCTAATTTGCGTTGTTTAGTTTTCTATCTAACATCACTCCTCTGACAGTAGATCTGACTGCAATGTTTATATTAATGGGCTCATTATAATACATTATCGTTTCTATAGTAACAACTTACACGGGGATCATAAACATGTTGTTTTAATAGAGCGTGTGTAATTGTTGATATGGTGAAGTTTTCCATGAGAAGATTATTGTTAAATACTATCAATACTATATTTGATTAATGCTAAATACTGTCATTTTTGGAAGGAGACTTCAGTGTCAGGGCTTTGTAACATGCCAAATCAGGTACTAGCAAAAGATGCTGTCTTTCTATTAGTGGACGATTAGCATTGGATCTCATTCTTATTGTTGCTGTCGAAACTACAGAAACTCATTTTTCAAGTGTCCACTAACACTGCAAATCAGAGACACTTCCCTACTCATTCGCCTTACACACAGGTCAGTGCATTTCCCTGTTCTCTGTGAATAGCCACAAGAGACTGGCCTGAGAAGAGAACATTAGACCTAATGAAGCCTTGCCCAGAGTTGCTGAGTGAGGGAACTGGGACGAAGCACAGAGATATACGGCCATGACTTATTTGAAACAGTGTAGGAACTCAGCTGTGAAGGCAGTCCACTGCATGAAGGTCAGTCCTCCACCTCTGAGGTCCTACGCTCTGCAGACACATCTTTGACTCTCTCCCACTCTCTCGCTATGTACAGATTGGATGGAGACACTTGCTATTCCACCACCGTTTTAGCCGAAGCTCACAGTCAGGCAATATGAATATTTCATATCTGCTCAAATTATATCAATTATTCAGATAAACCTCATTTTCAAATTGATTAAATTAATTATGTTGATAGACTCTGAATTGACTTTAAAGGTTAATATGATAATGTTTATATTAAGATTGTGAATGATGGATTCAAGTCATTACTATTAATTGGATTAATGACAGCTGAAAGCCACTAGGGTCATTTACACATTGTCTTTTGGCACTCTACCTGATAGTACGCATGTACCATCTTTAAAGTTCCTCCTTAAATAATTAGGACAATTGTGACTGAAACTAGGATGGCAGGGTCTCGTACAGTGACATGAAAATAAGACCACCATTGAGGCAGGAGTATGCATACCTAATCAAAGAACTTGCCCTGTGATTTAGTAGCAATAGAGCAAAGTTACTGAATAGATAACTGACTGGATTGAAATCCTTGGAGAGCTTAATTAGCTAATTAACACTGTCCTTCATTAAACAGACAGAAAATGAGATAGACTGGGTGGGAGAAAGAGAGTGCATTTAATGTTACACCAATGTCGCTTGGCCTTATTAAATGGTCCCATCAATGCATAGAGAAAGTTCAGTCCTTTTAGAGTACACAGGACAAAATGTGAACCAGTCCCCTTCATAAGCGCTGTCTTGACACTATAGACTAGGGGCAAGAAGGCTAAATATCTCTCTGCCGTGACCCCTCGACCAAACACATCAACTCTTTAAAATCATATTACCTTCTCGGGCAGTCCCACGTTTAAAATTTCCCTGGCCATGTCACCGAGACATGGCGCCGACTGCTACTGCCTCATCATACTTAATCTAGGGTGAAATTTCCTAGTCTGTGCTAAATGACTTGCAGCCGTTGCACGAGGAGCGATATTTATTTTTCTCAGGGCTAATGACCTGTCCCTTGGACCCACCCTCTGATGGTTATTTACTAGGGCCCAGATGCTTGAGCTCAAAATGAGTGGTTATGGCAGCAGGCGCCATCCGTCATGGCCGCTCCCTGATTGAATTCGAGTGATCCCATTGACATTGACTCTGTGACTTTTAAGGCCATTACCTTCCCGCACGCTGCGCTGTGATCGCCTCATCATCGCTCGCAAGCTGACAGCTGATTAGCAACAAATTACCAACAGGACAGGACTCTGACACTCAGGGGTAGGGTGGGGGATAGTGACGTAGCCGAGAGCCAAGGAAGGCTAAGTTATAGCCTACATCTGGAGCTGTAGCATTAGCAGCAGTAAGTGCAGTTGAACTTAGGAATCTAGGGAATCTATAGAAGATGGTCCTCACTGATGGTTCACATGTTGTTTGGTTTAAAGGTCCAATCAGGAATTATTGTTGTACTTCATTTAGTTCCAGATCTAACTCTGTGTCTAAATGAAACATAATATGATAACATTGAGTATGATGACATTTTGCAGCAGTAATCATTTGAATACTTCTCTTGTCCCAGTTATAAAACAATTGATTAGATTTTTTCACTTAGAGAATCACTGCTGTATAACTCATGCTATCACTCAGTGGTGTGTCTCGAGCAGTGGTCACCAACCCTCTTCCTTGAAATCTACCTTCCTGCAGGTTTCATCTCCAACCAAAATCTAACACTCCTCTTTTAGTTGATCAGGAACTTCTTAAGGTAATAATCATATGGTTAGGTGGGCACTGTTAACATAAAAAAAATTATGACTTGGAATGTGTGATGGCTATGTGTTGGATTTCAAGTAAAAAATTTGTATGAGTGGTACAAATGCTAGCCTCATTCTTAATCCTGTTAGCTTTTAGAACTTTAAAAAGTAGGCTGTGTGAACCTATGTTGGGTATAAATTCATTTATGTTAACTATTCCTATGCATCTTGAGAGGTGAGGTGACATGACTAGAGTAACAAGTGGCACAGAATTAGGCATGAGAGCCATCGATGAATACAAAAAATTTGACTAAGGTTAGTAATATACTATATTACACGTAACATCGCTACCTACCTATGTCTAATGACTTATACATACTGTAAATATTTTTGTATTTGTATTGTAACACTGGAAATGCTGGACTAGTAGATTAATTACACATAGACTAGTTTTGACAGTTGATGGCACTATTCTGTTTGGAATGGATACAACATTGTTTTTTGATGTGGAACTGATACTCTTAGGACACAAGTCCCAGCTAAGTGAACAGATCTGATAAGGAAAATCACGTCCCAGTCAAGATAATAAATGACAAGATGTAGGATTATAAATTTAGTTAAAAATCAATTTAATTAAATGTTACTTTGTACGATAAATTGGACATAGAATGAATTTAGATACAAGCACTTATCAGAACAAAAGGATATTTAGGCTTAGCAGTGATTTTTGCTAGTGATAAAAATTAATGTTGTAACACATTTTAACTAGTAAATTCTTTTTTTATCTGGTCATAGCTGTCATTTAAGCGACAAGTTAAAATGTGCTATTAAAAGGAGTATCGAGTTTTATTCAGCCTCGGGTTGGCTGTATTGTTGTAATAGCTGGTTGTGAATAGAAAGCTTGGTGCTGAGCAAAGCACTAAGTGTCTGGTATCGTTGGCTATGGTACAGCCACGGTTCACTCTGTCATGGTGGCTTATGGTAGATATGGTCCATATCCTTGCTGCAAATTCTGACTCGCTGTTTGGCAGGAGTAGTTATAATTATATAAATGCCCATCATTTATCAACATAGTGTACATAGTATCAACAAAGTGTACAACTGGACATATACCATCAGTTTAATAAATAACAGCTTAATAAATCTATCACCTGCCTCTTTCAGTCACCCCAAGCATGCCCCTAGATATATAGCATATGCACTAATTCATTCATTCATCTCCAGTAAACACTTTATCCTAGTCAGGGTCACAGTATATCTGGAGAACACTGGGATACACACCTGTGCATTACACTGTACTCAATTCAAGTGTTAAGAGGATATAAAAGGATATAATACATAATAGGGCATCATGTCAAGTCATCAAGGGCTTTAAGTGAAGTGAACTTTTTTTTCAGACAAAGCACTATAAGCTCTCTTTACAGTTTTTTAAGTAAACTGAGAAAAAACACATCTAACTGGTGATTCACATCTTAAAAGGATTCAAAAGTAGATTATTTAAATCAACCAATCAGAAAAATACTTTTGAAGTCTTAGACAGGAATTTCAAACACCTGTAACTACTTATGAGCAGTTACAGTGGTGCTTGAAAGTTTGTAAACCCTGTCACGATTCGAAACCGGAGACGGATGCAAGTGCAGAATTCCTTTAATTAATAGCACAACCAAACACAATTCAAGAACTGTGAATCAGCAGCAAAACACTAAGGCTAAGAATAAACATAAACCAAATATCATAAACACAGCAACAGGGACAATGGCAAAGAAAGACAAACGTAAGACAAAGAATCCAGTGCAAACTGTGGCTATATACACAAGTGCTCCTTAACAGATTCAGGTGCAGGTGGTCATGTGACTGTGATGCAGTGGCCGCTGGGAACTGTAGTTCAGATTTCCTTCTCTGATTACATGTCAAACCCTTTAGAATTTTCTGGATTTCTGCATAAATAACATCATCAGATTTTCACATAAATCTTAAAAGTAGACAAAATATTATACTTGGTAATTTATTTATTGAGGAAAATTATCCAATATTACATATCTGTGAGTGGCAAAAGTATGTGAACCTTTGCTTTCAATATTTGGTGTGAATATTACTTGTTCAGCAATAACTGCAACTAAATGTTTCCAGTAACTGTTGATTAATACTGCACATCGGCTTGGAGGGATTTCAGCCCATTCCTCAGTACAGAACAGCTTCAACTCTGGGCTGTTGGTGGGTTTCCTCACATGCTTTATTCAATTGCTTGATTCAGGTCCTTCCATAACATTTCTATTGGATTAAGGTCAGGACTTTGAGTTGGCCATTCCAGAACATTAACTTTATCCTTCTTAAACATTCTTTGGTAGAACGACTTGTGTGCTTAGAGTCGTTGTCTTGCTGCATGACCCACTTTCTCTTGTCAGTTCATAGACAGATGTCCTGATATTTTACATTAGAATTCACTGGTATAATTCAGAATTCATTGTTCCATCAATTATGGCAAGTTGTCCTGGCCCAGATGCAGCAAAACAGCCCCAAACCATGATTCTACCACCACCATTTTTCACAGACGGTACAAGGTTCTTATGTTGGAATGCAGTGTTTTACTTTCTCCAAACATAACGCTTCTTGTTAAAACCATAAAGTTCTATATAGGCCTCATCCATTCACAAAAAAATTTCCAATAGCCTTCTGGCTTGTCCATGTGCTCTTTAGCAAACTGCAGAAGGGCAGCAATATTCTTTTTGGAGAGCAGTGACTTTCTCCTTGTAACCCTGTCATGCAAACCATTGTGGTTCAGTGTTCTCCTGATGGTGGGCTCATGAACATTAACATTATCCAATGTGAGAGAGGCCTTTAGATGCTCTGAAGTTACCCTGTGATCCTTTGTGATCTCATGTACTATTATACGTTTTGCTCTTAGAGTGATTGGTCATCCACTTCTGGGGAGGATAACAATGGTCTTCCTTTAATATTTCTTCCATTTGTACACAATCTGTCTGACTGTGGATTGGTGGTGCCCAAACTCTTTAGAGGTGGTTTTGTAGCTTTTTCCAGCCTGATGAGCATCAACTCTTTTTCTGAGGTCCTCGGAAATCTCCTTTGTTTGTGCCATGATACACTTACACATACATGAAGATCAGACTTTGATATATCCCTGTTCTTTAAATGAAACAGGTTGCTAAATCACACCTTATTATCATCACACTGATTGAAAACACCTGACTCTAATTTCACCTTCAAATTAAATCGCTAATCCTAGAGGTTCACATACTTTTGCAATTCACAGGTATGTAATATTGGATAATTTTCCTCAATAAATAAATGACCAAGTATAATATTTTTGTCTCGTTTGTTTAATGTTTAAGTCTCGTTGTCTAGTTTTAGGACTTGTGTGAAAATCTGATGATGTTTTAGGTCATATTTATGCAGAGCTATAGAAAATTCTAAAGGGCTTACAAACTTTCAAGCACCACTGTATACAGGCTACATATTATAAAGTATTAAGTTTGCTATATAAAACATTACTCATCTCTCATGATTAACAAAGGATTAATTGTGACAAATTCAAAACATACTGAATCCCTAGGTGAAAAAATACCTTGACTCTTGGCTTACTAACTACATCCAATTCAAGTGCAAAAAAACCCCAAAACGTTTGGAATCATTAATATGAACAATCTGCAAGCCAGATCTGCTCCCGTTTTGTAGCTTTAAAAATTAATCATACCCCTGGGTGGCATAGGGACAGGTAACTGCAATAAAATCACTGTCAGCCTAGTGCGCTTTGGTCTTTAGTAATTGACAGTAGGTGCATTAAATGGGGATTAACTCAGACATCAAACTGTTCACTATGTTGTGTGTGTGTGTGTGTTTGTGTGTTGGAATATCTCTTCCAAACATCTGTCACAAGCTTCCTCTAGAACACATATGATCTCTAAAGAGTGGGAATACTCCATTTGCTCCCCATGATTCATTTTTAATGCTCCTGGTGGTTTGAAACTCATTTAATAAATAAAAAAAATCCCTCCCTACACACAGGAGTGAGGAAGAGTGCATACTGTCATTTCTAATCTCCCGCTTTAGTTTGAGAAGAAGTGGAAAGTGTGGTGTGACAGTAGAGGGTCAGCATAAGGCAAGACTTTACTGGACGTTCTGGACAGTAGGCATGTTTGTAGAAAGAGACAATATGGTGTATATGTTTTATATGGTGTGTGTATATGTGTGTACTTTTGGGGCAAAGGTATGTTTAAAAAACAATGTTTTAAGACATCTTTATTTTTAATAGTATATTCTCTATAAATTGTTCTAATTGTCATTTTTGGCAACATAATCTCACAGTCCTAGTGAAGTTTTGAGACACAACTTTTTGAGTAAACTTATGATTGCACTCAAGGAGGTTTTGTTAGGTTTGTTGTGGTAAATTAGCTTATGGTAACTGAAGTCAAAATAACAAGATAAAATCTTGAAATAACTGGTTAGGTTTAAAAAAAAATTATCACAATGTGTGGTTCAAGGCTTCTGGATATATAAATTATTCAGCCCCCATTTCAAATCAGGTTTACTGTCAAAATGTACAGACTTTCAGCTGTTTGCAATGAACAAATCAAACAAAAGCAATTGAAAAAGTTCAACACACAAAAAAAAATGCTTCAAGTGGTTTCCCCAAATTCAACTGAAAATGCAAATTATAATGACTTCTCCAGTTTCAAAATTATTCAACCCTTTCATGGAAAGCATCTTTAGTACTTAGTAGAGCACCCTTCTGCTGTTATGACCTGCTGCAAACGAGATGCATAGCTTTTGGCAGTGTTTCTGAGGAATCTTAGCCCATTCTTCATGAGCAATGGCCTCCAATTCAGTAATATTCTTGGGTTTGCATACTGCAACCACCTTCTTCAAATCCCACCAGAGATTTGGTTCAAGTCAGGTGACTGTGATGGCCCTGTAGAATATTCCAGGACTTCGTCTGCAATCAAGCCTTGGTGGAATTTGAGGTATGCTTGGGATCATTGTCCTGTTGGAAGGTCCAATGACGCCCAAGCTTCAACATTCTCAAAGATGGCAGGACACTTTCTCCTAGGATTTCCTCATACTTCAGTGAATCCATCTTGCCTTCCACATGCTGCAGGTTTCCAGTGCCAGAGGATGCAAAGTAGCCCCATAGCATCACCAAGCCATGCTTCTTTCTCCAGACATACTGATCCATTGTGTCAAAAAGTTCCAGTTTTGTTTCCTCGCGCCACAGAACAGAATCCCAACACTTCTGTAGCTTATTTATATGATTTTGAGCCGACTTTTGTTATGCTTTTGGGTCAGTGTATAGTGTATAGTCTGTGTTTAGTACGTGCCATACTGTGCTCACTGAAACCTCTTGTTGCCTCTAGGCAACCAGCCTGTTGCCACCAAGTCAAGGGTTTTCACAACTTGCCTTCTCAGAAATCTGGTTGCAACAGTTGATAGCTTCCTTTTTATACCCCGTCCAGGTATTTCATACATTTTCTGTCTCTAGCCATTCAAGTATTTCATGTATTTTCTGCCCCGTCCAGGTATTTCATACATTTTCTACTCCTAGCCCGTTCAGGTATTTCATGTGTTCCAGCTCAAGCACACCTGGTGCAACTAACGAAGCCCTTGATTAGTTGTATCAGGTGTACTTGAGACAACACCTGTTTTGCATATTTGTGCTGTTGTGAGGGAGTCTGTTCAGGGAATTGAATAATTTTCAAACTGGAGAAATCATTATAAATTGCATTTTCAGTTGAATTTGGGGAAACCAATTGAAGCATTTGTTGTGTTGAACTATTTCAATTACATTTGTTTGATTTGTTCATTGCAAACAGCTGAAAGTCTGTACATTTTGATAATAAACCTGATTGGCAATTGGGGTTGAATAATTTTGATTGATATATATATATGTACATTTTTGATTAATTTTACAGTACCCGATTGTACATATTAACATTCTGCTACACTGATGCAGCATATGCATACAATGTTATAGGACATCACGTGTTAGCTGCCCATAAAACACCTGGAATTAAATTACACCTCTCACACGATCATATCCCTAGCTCCTAACTTATTCATACTGTGCACTTAGCATTTAGTCAGTTCCAGCCTTCAAAGCCAATTCCCTTGGTTTGAGCTCTCTGTTATCAAAAGTGTTTTTAAGACAGCAGGCCCACAAAGGCCTCTCTATGGCCTAAATTTTCAGACAACTAACATTATTCATTCTCATTATTGTCTGTCTGTTTGCATGTACAGGTGAATGATGGTGGTTTCTATTTAAGTGGTGATATTTTGACACCTGATTTGACATTTGATCATCATACAAGTTAAATCAGTTTTTATATGGCCAGGGTTGGGTGGTCCCAGTTCAGTGGTCCCAGTAATCCTGCTAAATTACTGATGGTAGTCAATAATATGCTACATTAATACACAAAAAGTGACATTAACAACGTCACTAACACTTTATTGATATACTGTATGTATTGATGTTTTTATGATAAACCATACAAGGCAAATAATCAACACCTGCATTAATGTTCATGTCATCAATGAGTAAAATGAATCCCAATATGGCAATGTGAGCCAACACCATAATGAACACGTTTGTGGTTGTTCAATAAGTTATCTACATTTAGGAACATGCTGTAATTTATTTCTTGCTAATTTATGTGTATTGAGTCTTGGGTTAAATAAACATTAGCAAGTGCAAGTATATTTTGCTAATATTTAAATAAACATCAATTCATACATATTAACATACAACATATTTTGCTACTTTGTTAACGTTCATTAAAATGTATGATTTGTTCATGTTAACTACTGCAGTAAATATTAGTTAAAGCAGTGGTCACAAACCCTCTTCCTTGAGATCTACCTTCCTGCAGGTTTCATCTCCAACCCAAGTCTAACACATCTGTTTTAGATCAAGAACTTCTTAAGGCTTCAAATGATTAGATGGTCAGGTGGTCATGATTATTGTTGGAGCTAAAGTCTTCAGGAAGGGTCTCCAGGGTGAAGTCTTTGGGAACAGGGTTGGTGACCATTGAGTTAAGGGGACTTTAATGTTAGATTCTAATACAGTTTAATAATATCCATTAGCTGACTTGTGCAGTTCAATAACCATCTGTCTCTCTTATGTCGAAACTTTTCCCCATGGTCATGGACATCAAAGATTTTTACATGTATGCATGTATGCATCAAATTTGTTTCAATGTTGATCATTTGTTTGCATTTACTGTATGTAAAATGCTCTTATGAGGATTATTTTTGTTAAAGGAAAGGTACGTATTTAAGTAATAGTATACCCTATTGAACAAACACAAATGCATATCACCATCTTGCTATTTCACTGGTCAACAGGAACATTAGCATAAATCATCCTGCAATACTGTTCTTAGTCATGCTTTCTACTACAACAAGTCATTTTTCTAATCCAACAAGGAAGATCCTTTGCCTGAAATCCAAACCAACCTCCACCTCCAAAACAATGCCACACACCACAGACACAAGCCTTGTCAATCCTCACTGCCTTTCTTTGAGTGACTACTCTGTCAAACACTCGACAGCTACCACATAAAAGCCTTTCAAGTGAAAGGATGGATTGCCACCGCATGGGCTATGATGCTTCAGGCTGAGCTATAGATCTACAAATGTTTATGCTGTATGACATTTTGTGAGGTTTGAAGAGGCCTGAGGTCTAAAAGGCCACTGAATAAGTAAAACGTATTTGAAGATGTATGGCGCCTCAGCATGAATTTACACCCAAAGGATCTAGAGTGGGCACACTGGGCTGTCTGGTTGCATAAGGGTAAACACTAGACATGACATATGTACAGTATATGACAAAATATGATCAAAATATGATTTCAAATGGAAGGGCAAGGGTGTTTTTTTTGTGTACCCACAGCTATGTAACATCTCTATTAGTGCAGTTTAGCATTTTCTTTATATGGTAATGAAGAGGTAGATTCAGTTGGGCTTGTAATAGTCATCCCAACC
The DNA here is from genome assembly GCF_023375685.1 of Ictalurus furcatus. Classification (NCBI taxonomy): domain Eukaryota; kingdom Metazoa; phylum Chordata; class Actinopteri; order Siluriformes; family Ictaluridae; genus Ictalurus; species Ictalurus furcatus. The sequence goes on along the minus strand of NC_071276.1, from coordinate 13,562,722 downwards.
CCCAGAGAGAAAGAGAGAGAGAGAGAGAGAGAGAGAGAGAGAGAGAGAGAGAGAGAGCACACTCTGTATGCATTATGTCCACATTGACGTGTCAAGTGTTAGATTAACTGCCCCCTCAAGTTCCTTTTATTTCCCTGTTCCGGGGCAACGCTCATTTACATAAACAGATAATCCCTGATAAAAATTTCCATTAGACAAAGGTGAAATGGATCAATTTCCTCTGCCAAGATAAATCTTACGTTTTACACCGACAGGGTCATTACCCAGGCCACATTTCCGAAATAATGTATTTAAAAATCAGCCGATAGCAGCCATTTCCAGCTTTCCAATTACTTTTAAGAAAAGCTTATTCTGTGGACAATAAAGCACATTACGGGACAATATGATACAGTCCATAAAGATCATGGTGTTTGATGAGAGGTTAGAGAGAGCTCAGCATATTCAGCGGGGGGTGTCACAACCTCACCGTTATCACCAAAGCGTCTCCATGCAAATGTCCTTTTACACCCAGTCCAAATAGATTAACTGTCCTGTTAAAAAATAAACAGTTTTTATCCCTTTCTCTCATATTTCCCACCTCCTCTCGTCGTCCTTTTCAGGGATGATGAAACGTTGTGGATTGACGGGGCCTACAAGGTGATGCCACAGTGATGGAGAGAAGGAAAGAATGAAAATCTCATTAGTTCTCCCCTTCTAGCCTAGTTCACCCATTCACAGATCCCCCCAGCCCTGACCTTGAGAAACCCCCACACACTAAGACAAGCCTTGTCCTTTCCCTTATTTTCTAGCCTAAGGTAAAGGTAAGTCCCTTGTACAGTCTTGGGTTCCTCCGAGAGCTGGATGTTCTTTGGAGAATTACCAGGTGTGAATATTTCTCAAGAGATCATTATATTTGGAGAAGAAGAAAAAAAACTTAAAACATGTCTCAAAGCCAAATTGAATTGTTGATCACGCTCTTTCAAACAGGTAAAATTTACATTTTAAATCTGTTCATTTTGGCAGATGCTTTTAAACACAAAGCTAGGAAAGGGGCTGAGAGTAATAAAAATGCTGGAAGGCTTGTAGTGGACCAGAAACAAATCCAAGAAGCACTGAAGTATAAAAATGAATATAAGTTAATTATGTAGACACATTAATTCAACTTCATTACAAAACAACATTGTAATTCATACAACAATGTAATTCATACAATTCTGTAATCAGTATTTGTAAACAATCTATTACATTTGAAAAACGTAATCACTTGATTTGTTTTATATAAGTACTAATCTCTTTTGTGTGGAAAAAGCAGGCGCTCACACCGAGAACTCCTTTATAGTACATTCAAGGAAGCACTTATACTAAAAAAAAACTTACACTACAGTATTAACAAGGAAATATGTATATAACAAGGAAAAATGTAGAAGGCAAAGACAATACAACCTCTATGTGTAAAGTTACTTTTGTTACTATAAGTTTGCTGTATTTTCGTATTAGAATTAATCATTATTCCATAATCACTAATTCAACTAGCTGTACTGATAGTCATATACATGTTGTGCTCATTACACCTTAAAAAGGCACCTTCAACTGCTGATACATTAACACAAATTTAGATTTGTAGGTTAAGATGTAATGGCCGGCTCTCTACTTGACTATTGGTCTTTTCGTCATGTTATAATCCATCAGACACTACTGCTTGCCCACATTTGCACACATTTTAGATCACAATTAATGCATTCAGTTTGGGAATTCCCCATTTAATAATGTCTTTACAATATTTTTAGTTTGAAAAACATATTTTAAGAGTGAGGAGACTGCAAAAGAAAGCGTGCAAGTGTGTGGAGGAGGAGTGGTGATAGAAAGCTCTGGCAAGACTTTAACAGAAAGAGTTGTTATAGTACCATCTAGTGGATAATAGACATTATGTACATCGTATTAACAAATAATAGGGCACAGAATGAGCCCTGTGTGTGTGTGTGTGTGTGTGTGTGTGTGTGTGTGAGTGTGTGTGTGTGTGTGTGTGAGTGTGTGTGTGTGTGTGTGTGTGTGTGTGTGTGTGAGTGTGTGTGTGTGTGTGTGTGTGTGTGTGTGAGTGTGTGTGTGTGTGCAGGTATAAACATAATAATAAGACCTTCATGACGACTGACATAAACCTACATACACATTTATAAAGGCTTATTCCAACAAGCATCAACTGTCATACAGATGATTATTATGATATCTATTGGAATAAGCCATTTATGAATCTTTCTGTCTATATGGCAGTTGATGGCTGTTAAAATTAGCCTTTATAATATTTAAGTAGATTTATATCAGTTGTCATGAATGTCTTATATAGGTGCCATAGCTTTATCTATGCCATCATTAAAAGAAGTGTTACAGAGGGCTTTATAACAGTTGAAGCCTATGAGAATACGCCTTTATAAACATGTATGTAAATTCAAGTCACATTTTAATGCTAGTCTTACATATTCCCATGAAAATGGTTTTACTTTATATAGAAATATTTAATCTACTCCAATATTTGCTTTCCAAATTAGCAAATAAAAAATAGAATAAAACAATGGCATAAGACCCTAAAGAATCTAAGATTTATGGCATTTTGGCATTACACCCTTATGCAGAGCGACTTTAGCTCTAGATAAGCTTTAGCTCTTTCGATATAGGATAACCACAATTACTTCTTAAAGATGATTAGTAGACCCTTCACTTGCAGTAGGTTATGTTTTGTACTTCCATTAATATCCAGTCCTTATAAATATGCTGTCCTGATTATGGCTGCAGAGTGACATCTACAGGACAGATGAGAACATGTACTCATCCTCCAACACAATACTCTCTGTGTTCGAACCTCTTTACACATACTTATTTCAGTCAATATTTTCAAATTGAAGTCACAATTTATTAATCATATTAATATTGTGATTAGAAAAGATGATCATTATATTGTGAGTAAAAACATTTTAATACATGTGTTTACTGTATATCATGCAATCTATTTCAGATTTTAATACTATATTTTATGTATGGGTGCCTTTCAAGACACTTAAGCTCATGTTACAATGCAAAGGAAAATGTGCGCAGATTTCATCTTTGCTGTCTTCATTCCTAGATGTTAATCAAGAAATTATTTCAGCTCATATGACAAATTCTGGATTCACTACAAATTTTAGTGCCAATTATACTACTAATACTCTAGTATTAATTATACTACTAATACTCTAGTGCAAATTATACTACTAATACTCTAGTGCCAATTATACTACTAATACTCTAGTGACAATTATACTACTAATACTCTAGTGACAATTATACTACTAATACTCTAGTGCTAATTATACTACTAATACACTAGTTCCAGTTATACTACTAATACTCTCGTGCCAATTATACTACTAATACTCTAGTGCCAGTTATACTACTAATACTCTAGTACTAATTATACTACTAATACTCTAGTACTAATTATACTACTAATACTCTAGTGCCAGTTATACTATTAATACTCTAGTGCCAGTTATACTACTAATACTCTAGTGCCAGTTATACTACTAATACTCTAGTGCCAGTTATACTACTAATACTCTAGTACTAATTATACTACTAATACTCTAGTGCCAGTTATACTACTAATACGCTAGTGCTAATTATACTACTAATACTCTAGTACTAATTATACTACTAATACTCTAGTGCCAATTATACTACTAATACTCTAGTATTAATTATAACAGTTATACTACTTAACTGAACAGTGTCATTTGAGGCAAGTTCTGTCCACATCATGCTAACTACTGTTCATAATCTTCCTGCCTCCTGGCTCTGAAACTTTAGAGACCATGCATCTTGATAGATCTACTACATTTGATGTCAAAGGAAAAAATGGAAATTAGTTTTAGTTAGTCAAACATTTAATGTCATAAAGTAGAAGAATTAGATGGTCCATTTTCAACTGGTTTCTGTGTTTGGGGATCAGATAACACAGACCAGAATATCAGATGAGAATCTAGGCAAAAAGAAAAAAAATATATTCATTCATACAACGTGCTTTATGCTGGTCACTGTTTTTAGGAATCCATAGCTGAGGCGGGAATGCACCCTGGATGGAACCCAAAAGTATTTTCAGGAAAAGCAGTTCAGATGGCATTTTATTCTCTTAATATCAAAGAGATCGTCATGGAGGCACAAAAAAAAGCAAGAAAACTGCCTCTGTTATTTTGCATCAAGACTATTGTTTGACCTCCTGCTGCTATGCTAGGCTAAGAAAGCAGCGTCAGGGCAGAACACATCCTCCAGCTCCTGATCTGCCCTAACGTGTCAGCCATCCCAAAAATAAACCTGTGACCAGACTCCAGACACCAAACAAACAAAAGCATTCAGATCGAGTAAACAGCAAGCCTAGCTACTCGCGCCTTGAAGCCTCTCTGTGTCCCCCATATCGTAGCGATCAGACAGTAGGGAATGGGATCGGCCATGACACCCATCCTATTGGAGCGTCTCATGACGATGAGCAAGACTTCGGAACAAGTTGCAACGAAACCGTTGACACAACCTTTGTGCAAACTGAGGCTCGTCCACAGCAGATGTCTCATGGCGGAGATTATAAATAAAGCTGACGAGAGTTTGGGGGGGGTGGTGGTGGCTACTGCCAGGCTGGACAGCTTTTTTGTGGTGTTTCTCAGCATGACTTTATGCTGGTCTCTGCTGTGTCTGGAGGTGGCCTTGCAGTTGATGTTGTTGTCATGACAAGTTGGGATTCCTTATCATAATCAGAACTCAACAGAAGCAAAGGATTTTAACAAAGTCGCTCGGATAAAAGGGTAAATGTCAGCAGGGTGTATCATGTATCGGGGAGTAGAGTTTATGAATAAAGTTTAGCTGAGACCAAGTGGCTGTACAGGGTTGATTATTCATAGATACGACTTGTTAATTTATGTTTTAACTATTTTATCTGTGCTTTTTAGGGATGTCCCAAATACAAACATATTATTTGAAATGAACAGATAATGTGTTGTAAATGGATACAAATACTAGAGGTGTACTTTCACGTGGGATTTCATGTCAGATTTGGTGTTCACGGGACCAAGAAAGAGCACATTAATTCACAGCACGTATTCATTCTTTAGGGTGTTCTTACACTTGATCCAAATACTCAAGTCCACACCCAGGATCAATTCTGGCCTTGTTTGTGGGCGGGCTCATAAAAAACATAAGTGCCTGGTCTGGGTTGCAGTAATTTAAATCAGGCCATTCGTATGTTTATATTTAGAGAAATAGAACCAATTAAATCTGTTAGGAAATTTTGCAGACAGCTTCAAAAAGATGTGTGAGTACAAAAAACAACCCTGCACACATCTGAGTTGTGAGACCAATTATGAACTTGAGTGATATAGCTGAGGTTGAGGAACTGTCAGTGCCAGAATTCACAGACCATGCTACCTCTACATCTGGGGTTTTCCAGTGTTTTCCAGTGTTTCTAGGTGCAAAGTTGTAGGGGTCTTATTGAATTATTATTTTTTTAACTCTGGTTTAGGCCACACCCACTTCAGGTTTAAATCTAAATACAGATTCAGATACGGATATTTGCTGCACTAAACTGATAGAGGTAGTGATATCGTGATAGTGCTTTTTCAAACTTGCTGGCATGAAGGATTCCATGGTGTCATGTTGATTTTCATTAACAACAGTAGTATATTAGATCATTAAGGCAACATTGTTTGACGGGATACGGAATCACTCTTTCAAATGAAATTGTTGTCAGGTTGTGACCAAATTCCATATCTAATCAACACAGAAAGACTGGAGGGAGACAGCTGAGCAAAAGATGTGGGGCAGAGTAGTTTTGATCAAAGGTCAAATGTCAACAGTGTTAGCAGGTTGTGTATTGTAGGTGTGGATGTACAGTGTCTACTAGAAGGTTAGTTGTTCTCTTTGGGTTCTCAATTATGATTGAAAACTGCTAACCACACAGACATGTTTCTAGACTGCTCCTCAGGCCAAAGACACTGGAAGAAAAATCGTGATAGCACTCCGTAGCTGCCATGGTGGAACTGCTTGAGTTGGGCAAATTGTCTTGGCAGAGCATTTGACAGCCTGTTGAAGAGCAATGTGCTGAAAGGTGAATTAGGAGTGTTAATGAAGAACACACTCCCACTTGAGAAGGCAATTAATCTTGGGTGTAAAAGCTGAGGGAAGTCTATGTGTGATTTTGCCTCTGAGGTGGATCATAGGCGCGTCCACCTGAGACATTAGTGGAATAAAAATATCTTGGTGGAAACCTATGTTGACAGAAGACTCTCAATTCAGAGGTTTGCAATCGCACAAGACAGGGGTGATATGATTCCTGTGTGTTGCTGTTACTAGTTATAACCACCCAATTGGAAAAGAACTTTAGGACATTTCTTTATTTCTTTCTTTCTTTTTTAAGATTCATGCCTTGGGTACAATGTAGTTCAGTCAGAGAGGAACCCTCAGAGCCTTCTAGGACTCATGGTCTGCTACGGATTTCAGGTACATGCAAATATCTGCCATCAAAGACCTACACAACTGACTGTTTTACACAATTTCACACAAATCCTTCACCAGAGTGAAGGATTCTACTTTTTACATACAATATATGGCCAAAATTTGTGGACCTGTGGTAAGCCATGGCTTTTTGGACCTCACTTTGTGCATGGGGCATTGCAACGTTGGAACAGGTTTGGGCCTCTTAGCTCCAGTGAAAGGAAAATGTTAATGTTAGAGCATACAAAGACATTCTAGACAGTTGTTTGTGGGTAGATGTCCACATACTTTTTGTCATATAGCTCCATTTTTTTAAGTTTGTCATAATTAGGTTTTTCATTCATTTATCTTCAGTAAGCACTTTATGCTTGTCAGAATCACAGTGGATCTGGAGCCCTTGGGATCTGGGTAGGAGGTGGGAATACACCCTGTCTGGGACACCAGTGCATTACAATAACTATGCACACACATTCACACACACATTCACACCTAGTGGCAATTTAGCATAGCCAATCCATTTACCTGCTTGGGAGGAAACTGGAAGCCAGAAGAAATCTCATGCTGGCACTTGCACAGAACATGCACATGCACAGAAACTGTACACGTATAGTAACCCAAGCTCATGATTGAACCAGGGATCCTGGAGCTGTGAGGCAGCAAATATACCTGCCATATCATTGTGCTTTTTTTTTAAATTAGGTTTGTCTGTTATTTATTTCTGATTTATTGTGTTATACACCCTCATTAATTTCCCCCTCTTGTCCCATTTTTATTCCGTTCCAGTTTTTTGGAACCTGGAACCTTTTAATGGTCTTGCACACCCAATCATTCAAAGGTTTACATTTGTGTATTTAACTCTACTGGAACTCTATTTACCACTAGAATCACAGCTAGTGTCAGAGACATCCTAAATTTATGACATATTGCGATGTGAGATATGGAAAGTCATAAGACACAACATTTTTATATTATTCTAGAACTGCAATAGTGTTTTTGAGTCATCTGGGAACTCTCAGGTGGATTCTGCCTCCTACAGTGTGTAGCCAATGAACCACCACCTGGAAAGAAAAAAAAATCAAGCTTTGGGAGATAGGGTTTAGGTAATCACAATCTGACCAGAATTTTTACTACAGTCATTTAAGAAGCTTACTGCTTTTCACTAAAGGCTTTACTTGGAAAAATCAAATCACAAATTTATTAATTCTGGAGCATATTTGCTGATGATTGCTTGTGCTACTGTTGCAGGGCCTTGAGTGAAAAAAAATCCACTCAGTTCAGTGGAATAATTCAGTGCACCCTTTCTGTGGGAACTGTGTAGAAAGGACCGTTGAACCTGAGCTCAGGACAGGGGTTAAGTCTGTTTATTGTGTGCAGTTCTTACCAGCTGGTTCCTTACCATTGTTTAACATTGTAAAATGTAAATTTTTTTATTCTGTCCCAGAGTGTTGAGGAGACCTGATAGCATGTAGATAATGAGACATCCAAAAGCAGAAAAAGCTTGCACAACAGTAAAGTGTGAAGTCATTAAGTAGTAAGCAATTGTTCCATGTCAGTTAACAAAAGATAAATGGGTCCTGTTCTGGCCCTTTTCCTGCTGCAATTAAAAGAATAGTACAGGAAATGTTTTTCGGCTTTTAGTGAGAGCCAAATTTTATGACCATTCCCCTGTGGTAGAAAGTTATGCAATACTCTAATGTACTCCACATAATGCTCCACATAAGTGCAATTTTTGTATAGTTTCCTTGGCTTGATTATTTGTACATTTTAATAACTACTTAAGTGCACTTTTCACTATGTTTAAACTACATTTGAACTTAGCTAAAAAAAAATGACTGGGCTGTATAGTGAAATCAAAGAATACAATATATAAGAGATTGAAAACAGCACAAAGTGGTTTTCTACTAATGTTTTTTTGTAATGTAAATGCTTATGCAGTACATTTATCACATTCATTCATTCATCTTCAGTAAATGCTTTATCCTGGTTGGAGTCAGCGTGGTTAAAATTTACCAATTTGTAAGTGGGGAGAGGTCCAGATATGAAGTCACCCAGATGCTGGATGGGTTCCCTTTTAAGTCTGATTCCTCTCAAGGTTTCTTCCTTCATTCCTTTATCATCTTAGGGAGTTTTTCCTTGCCACCGTCAACACCGGCTTGCTCATTAGGGATAAATTCACACCTTTAATATCTGTATCCTGTGTTTATATATTTCTGTAAAGCTGCTTTGAGACAATGTCCATTGTAAAAAGCGCTATACAAATAAAATTGAATTGAATTGAATTGGATTAATTTGTTTATATTTGGGAATTAAAAGCAACTATGTTTGTTACAAAATATCACAGGCCGATACAATCAAGAACTGGCTAAAATAAATTGCCCGTAGAGGTAAATGTGTGCACGAATGGTGCCCTGTGATGTACTGGCATCCCATCCAAGGTGTATTCTCACTGCACGCCCAGCATTTCAGGTATAGGCTCTGGATCCACATGAACCCTGATCAGGATAAAGCAGTTACTGAAATTAAGTGAGATACAATCAAAAATAACTGTGGGAGCATAACCACACCAAAATGTCTTACTTATAGCCATGAACAAATCAATGGTCAATGGTTAAGCATTAATGTAATTCAATTATGTTAATTGTTTATCTGGAACTTTGTAAACAAGAAATTTTATTTCACTAAACCTTTATAAGGTTTAGTTGAATACCCCTGCTTTAGAATAGGATGGGTAACAATCGAATGATTTGGATTGATGCATCAATTTAAAATGCATGAATTGAAATGAATTGAGGCAACAATAATAAATGGATTATTATCAATTATAATTCATTATGAATAGTTTATTATCAATTATAATTGATTATAAATCTATTATTATCTACAAAGTACAGACAAATGCAATTTAAAAACAAAAAAGTCATATTTTGAAAATGATGTGTAAATAGTCATCATTAGTGAATTCGTGAACAGTAGCTGCAGATCTGGAACAAAGTTGGTCACATATCTATCAGAGGCTATTAAATCAAACTGAATCGTATCGTCGCAGATTCAGTGGCATGGTCAAATATTGAATCAATCTATTATCAAACAAAATCTTATCATGTCATACTGTGCAGTACTGTATTTTAAGTGACTTAGAGATGTTGACAAATTTTTAATCATTGCCTAAGGAATTGTAATACACTATATGGCCAAACGTTTGTGGACACCTGATAACACACTCATATGTGCATTTTGAACATCCCATTTCAGATCTTGTCCCCATTTTGCTGTTCTAATAACCTCCACTCTTCTTGGAAGGCTATCCACTAGATTTTGGAGTGTGGCTGTGGGGATTTGTGCTCATTGAGGTCAGGCACTGATGTTGGGTGAGGAGGTCAGTGTTCCAGTTCATCCCAAAGGTGTTCAGTGGGGTTGAGGTCACGGTTCTGTGCAGGACACTCGAGTTCTTCTTCCACCCCAACCCTGGCAAACTATGTCTTCATGGAGCTTGCCTTATGCACAGGGGCATTGTCGTGCTGGAACAGGTTTGGGCCTCTTACAGTTTCAATTCACTGAAACTAACACTACAGCATACAAAGACAAAGACATACAAAAAGTTGTGTGCTTCCAACTTTGTGGCAATGATGCGTGTTATGTTATGTTATGTTACAGTTGCAATCAAAATTATTCAACCCCCATTGCAAATCAGATTTATTGTCAAAATGTACAGACATTCAGCTGTTTGAAATGAACAAATCAAATAAAAGAGATTGAAATAGTTCAACACAATGAATGATTTAAGTGGTTTCCCCAAATTCAACTGAAAATGCAAATTATAATGATTTCTCCAGTTCCAAAATTATTCAACCCTTTCATGACAAGCATCTTTAATACTTAATAGAGCACCCTTTCGCTGTTATGACCTGCTGCAAATGAGATGCATAGCTTCTGGCAGAGTTCCTGAGGAATCTTAGCCCATTCATGAGCAATGGACTCCAGTTCAGTAATATTCTTGGGTTTGCGTGCTGCAACCACCTTCTTCAAATCCCACCAGAGATTTTCTATGTAGTTCAAGTCAGGTGACTGTGATGGTCCTGTAGAATCTTCCAGGACTTTTTCTGCAACCAAGCCTTAGTGGAATTTGAGGTATGCTTGGGATCATTGTCCTGTTGGAAGGTGCAATGACGCCCAAACTTCAGCTTCCTCACAGACAGCATGATGTTTTCTCCTAGGATTTCCTGATACTTCAATGAATCCATCTTGCCTTCCACACGCTGCAGGTTTCCAGTGCCAGAGGATGCAAAGCAGCCCCAGAGCATCACTGAGCCACCACCATGCTTCTTTCTCCAGACATACCACTGATCCATCATGCTGAAAAGTTCCAGTTTTATTTCATCTCTCCACAGAACAGAATCCCAAAACTTCTGTGGCTTTTTATATGATTTTGAACCGATTTTTCTTATGCTTTTGGGTCAATAGTGGTGTAGTTCTGGCATGGAAAACTTCTGTTTTAGTACGCACCTTACGGTGCTTACTGACACCTCGGTGCCTGTTGCCACCAAGCTGTTGATTCTGTTCAAGGGGTTGAATAATTTAGAAACTGGAGAAATCATTATAAGTTGCATTTTCAGTTGAATTGGGGGAAACCACTTGAAGCATTCATTGTGCTGAATTATTTCAATTGCTTTTGTTTGATTTGTTCATTGCAAACAGCTGAAAGTCTGTACATTTTGACAATAAACCTGATCGGCAATGGGGGCTGAATCATTTTGACTGCAACTGTATGTTCAACAAGCACATATGGGTGTAATAGTCAGTTGTCCACAAACGTTTGGCCATAAAGTGTGTGCAATAAACGGTTTACTATATGGACCATCATGACAAAAACGAAAAATAACAGAAATCTAATGAGCTTTATAGCAGTTATGTCATTAACCGGTGAAGCCACCTCCCTGAAATGATTTTTTTTTTTGGAGGTTGGGATATGTGCATCTGAGTTAGCCTGTTAACGAGTTTACAGCTGTATTGCAGGCAATGTTGAGATTAGCTATTAGACATGGTAGGGTTTAAATCGGTATAATTGAGCTACGCGCCAATATATACAAATGGACTGCTTGGTACAGATATTTAGCTGATTCAGTGGTAAGTAAACAAGTGATAAAGTGAGCATGTTGTGGTGCGTGTAAAACAAAACCCTTACAAACTAGCTGTCCTCAAATGCTAGCTATAAAAGCTCTCGACTAGCATCGGTAACTAGCAACCTAGCTCTGTCTGTCTGTACAGCCGTGTAGTATTTATGGTGTTGGATTAACCCAGAATATTGAGTGTTTAACTCGGATAACAGCTAAACTCGGGTTTATGTGTTTATTTTCTTGAAAATGGTACGGGGGCATACTGACGTTAGCTTAGCTAAAGTTGGTTAGCATTACAAAGACACTAATTGAAAACTAGCGTTAGCCGAAAATGGGGACTTTATTAATAACCGAGCAAACTCGAAATATATAGTGTAAATATGCACTTTAATGTCGGTTATAATCATTAACCATTTCATGTTTATGTTTATTTGCATCTTGTTGAGTTAGACAGCACTATAAATAAATGAATGCTCGGTGGGAATCTTACTTAGTAATGCTAGCTGTCTACGTGGCATTAAAAAAGACGTATGTATATAAACTTCATGACTAATCCAAACTTGAATTTGTGTTCCAGCTCTTTATAGAGTAACTGTGTTTATCCACGATGCCTTCGGCGAAGGTGCTGAAGAATACCCAGTACATAGAGCTGGGCAGTTATCAGTACTGGCCTGTCCTTGTGCCCAGAGGCATCAGACTGTACACTTATGAGCAAGTGCCAGGCTTTCTGAGGGAAAATCCGTACATCACTGACGGCTATAGAGCTTACCTCACCTCCAGACTGTGTATTAAAAGGTAAGTGATCAGATGCTACTTAACACTGAAGCTAGAGAAAGCCTCATTCATTCAGTCATGTTCAGTAACAGCTTTAACCTGGTCAGGATGGTGTTGGATCGTTCACATCTAGGGGCAGTGCAGTGTAGCCAGATCACCTCTGAACATGCTATTGGGATTGTGGGAGGAACGTGGAGAACCTGGAAGAAACCCATGTTCACAAGGAGAACGTGGACAGAAAGTAACCTGAGCTCAGGATCTAACCAGGGATCCTGGAGCTGTAAGGTGGCAATGCTAACTGCTGCTCCTCCGTACCAACCTATGATAGTCACATGTCCGTATTCGTCATGGAGTATTATTATTGTTGTTGTTGTTGTTGTTATTATTATTATTATTATTATTATTATTATTATTATTATTATTACTATTATTATTATTAGTTATTATTTTGTTTAAAGATCTTATTTTCTTCATTTAGTACTGCCCTTCAGAAGCTACATAAGGTATTTACATGTCTCCCAGAAGACAAAATAACAATGTACACCAATCATCCTGTTCAAAAGTTTACGTCCTCCTGGCTCTTAATGTATCGTGTTGTTTTCTTGAACATCACTGAACGTTTGAACCTTTTGTAATAGTTGTGTACGAGTCCCTCAGTCGTCCTCAGTGTGAAAAGATAGATCTCAGCATCATATAGCCGATGTTAGAAAGAGATCAAATATGCAGAAGATGCTGGAAAAGCGAAAAATGTGCAGGACCTGGAGGATTTTTCTGAAGAACAGTAGGCAGTTTAACTGCTCAGGACAAACAAGGGACTCGTGAACAATTATCATAAAACATAAACACAGTCATGGATCATCCAGGTAACGACACACGGTATTAAGAATCAAGGGCATGTAAACTTTTAGACGGGGTAATTTTGATAAATTCACTATTATCTTGTCTTCTGGATTATCAGTGCGTTTACATGGACAACGATAATCCACTATTAACCCGATTAAGACAATACTGTGATTAAGAAACTACCATGTAAGCAGCAATTTTTAATTACCTTAATCTGATTAAGGTCATACTCGAAGTAAACACTAATCGAATTAAGACATGTGGAATATTCCTATTTTAGTCGCATTATCGACGTGTATTACAGACATGTAAACAGCTTAATCACATTATTAACGTCGTGTGAGAGTTTTCACCGCATTTGCGACAGGACACGATCACACATGGCAGTGCTCACATTTTACGGTGAACAAGAGAACACGGCTGCGTCCCAAACCACATACTTGCCTACTATAGGCCTGTAGTGGGGAAAAATACATGTATCTCAGTTACTATATAGACGGTAAGTACACGGTTTCGGACGCAGCGCACGGCTTCAAACAGTTGTCTATTTGCACGTACAGCATGACAAATAATTAACTGCACTTAAAAGCGTTCGTAAAAAAATTAAATAAAAACTCCCAAAACTGTATACGGTACCATAACGAAGACGAACTGTATGTTGATACGTGAAATTCTGGAGGGACGTCGGACGGCACGGCGTGGTGACGTAATGACGTGTGCCGTTAATCTAATTATGTTCTATAACATGTAAAACGGGTACATGAAAGGAGTAGTCTAAAAGCGACTCATGTAAACACCTTAATCACATTATTTTCTTACTCAGAGTAAGGTCAATAATTAGATTACTGCTGTCCATGTAAACGTAGTCAATATGTAAACATCTGTTTTGTGAAATAGCTTATTCAGGGCAGGACTAAATAAAAAAACATGGGATTTTTATGATCCCTCTTATTTTGTTAAAAGTATTAAGATTTTTGAGATTCGTCAAGGCGTATGTAAATTTCTGACTGTACTTCTTCCGACATGGTTGTTTAAGAAATGACAAGCTACACACTGCATCAGTTAGGGTTAAAAGAATTGTTTCCAGCTGAAACATATTAATCACTGCAATAATGATCCAGTCATAGGCTCTTAAGTAATTGCTTATTTAAATCCAAACAGCGACCTTTTTTTTGGCCAGGCAGTGTATAAATGTGTTCAATAACTAGTGCTAGTGACACAAATGCCATGACTTCCAATTTATGTTTCTTTGTTAATGGAAAATAAGACTGTAGACTCCGCATTTGAAGGAAGCATAGGTCAAGATCACTGGATTTTGAAGGTGTTTTTAATGCTTCTCTGCATGGCTTCATCAGCTCTCTTTGTGGAATTTAACATTTTAAGTCATCGGTTAAGCCAACCTGTCTATAAATAATTCCTCCATTTGTGCTGATAATTGCATTTTTTTTTTTCTCTCTAGTCTTTTCATCCTTTCCAACGAGACTGTGAACATCTGGAGTCACCTGCTCGGGTTCTTCCTGTTCTTCTCGCTGGGAGTGTACGACATGGTGGCTGTGCTGCCTATGGTCGGAGCCTCCAGAGAAGATTATGTCATCTACTCTATAGGGCTTTTCTGCTTCCAGGTGCGTTTATTTACTTTTTGGTGTGCGCATGCTCTGTGATAAACATGTTCAGAACATCTTAATCAGCAAAGAGAAATTTTCTTCTGCAATAATGACTTTTGTTATGGTATTGTACAAAATATTCTGTTAATTCAGGCAGTTAAAAAAATAATAAAAGTCTACTTTGGGTATGTTAAGTGGCAAGTAGCACAACATGTTATTCAATTTATATTCAAAATACCTTTTGAAGTCAGTTAATCGAATGCTTGTAGTTGTTAGTGTGCCATACTTTTATTTTCAGTTGTTGCTCTGCCTCGTACTTTGGCAGTTACACTCTCAGGCATAAGGATGTAGCTTAGAGACTCCGCTAATTCCCAGAACATACACTTTGAACATCATGCCAGAATAATCAGAGGCAGAAACACAGCATCACAGTTCATATGGAACTGTGTGAATGCTAGGTAGGCTTAAGATAATCGCATAATTGAATGACCTCAGAAAATGCAGAACAGTGGGCGATCCATATTGCACTGAAATTCACAATTGGGTGGGCGCTTGTTTGAAAACATGAAACTGGCCTGTTGGATATCTCTATTTTTAAGTGGCGTGCATGGAGTCTAAACATGGAGTCTGATGTGTTTAGGTGTGCATGCTGTGCTCAGTGGGATATCACCTGTTCTGCTGTCATCGCTCGGAAAAAACCAGCCGGCGCTGGATGGCACTGGACTACGCAGGGATATCTATTGGAACGTTGGGCTGCTACGTCCCAGGTGTCTTCTATGCCTTCTACTGCAATAACGTATGTAAAATAACGTACATCTGGTTTATGGATGTTTGAGAGCATCATGACATGGATTTTTATATTCGATACGTTGTTTACTTAAAGGGATACTAAATCGAAAAATGAAAATTTCAGTAAATCAGTTACTCACCCTCATGTCGTTCCAAACCCAGAAGACTTTCGTTCATCTTCGGAACACAAATGAAAACATTTTCAATGAAACCTGGGAGATTTCTGTCCCTCCATTTACAGTCCATGTAAACAAAACTTTCAAGCTCCAAAAAGTTCACAAAGGCATCGTAAAAGTAATCCATGTGACTACAGTGGTTTAATCGCAGGTTTACAAAGCGATATGAATGCTGTGTGCGTGCAAAAAATCTCAAATTAAGTCTTTATTCACAGAATATCTTCACTTCCGCATAGATCTCCAACAGGCATTCACGAGAGAACCATGAATCATGCTTGTTGTGTTGACATGAGAGCGGACCAAAAAAAATGCAAGTCCTCCTCTATGTCGAAATCTGCAGACATCTTTGTTACAAAGACTGTTCTATATGTACATGTTCTCGTGATACAACGGGACCCGGAAGTACTGCACTGTTTACAGCAGAGGAAGACGGGCGCCGTACACAAACTGAATCACGTAGAACAGGGTTTGTAACAAGGATGTCTGCAGATTTCGACATAGAGGAGGACTTGCATTTTTTTTTTCCTTTTTTTTTTAAGATTTTTTTGCCAACAATTTCATATGACTGTAAATTTTCATCTAATAAAATATTAACTTCTTTGCAGCCCTGATCATGTGTCATCATGTATGCTATCACATACATGACAGCAAAGACAGTCATGTCAGTTCAAATCCCAGGACTCTTGAGCAAGTCACTTGACCCCTTACTGGTTCATTCATATATGATATGATATGATATGATATGATATGATATGATATGATATGATATGATATGATATGATATGATATGATATGATATGATATGATATGATATGATATGATATGATATGATATGATATGATATGATATGATATGATATGATATATCATATCATATCATATCATATCATATCATACAATATAATATAATATAATGTATGTATGTGTATGTATATGTGTGTGTGTGTGTATGTTAATTTAATATAATATTTTTTGGATCGCATGTTGCTTCACCTGTAAGTGAAAATGTAATTTGACTTCATCATGTAACTGGCCTGGAAACGGATGCTTCTGTGAAGTTGCTTTCAGTCGCATTTCGTTTGAATCCAGTTCATGCAGAAGTAAACTGTCCCATGTGATTGACATGAAAAGATGAGTGTTTACACTGTGCCTGCAGTGTGTGTATGTGTGTGTATGAGGGGTGAGATTCAGACTGGAGTAGATTAATTAGTTGGCCTGAGAAGCATCGTCCCAAAGCGGTGTAGCAGCAGATGGTCTGCCTGCTTTTGTTGTGGCCATACGGTACCTGTGCAACAGATACAGAGCAAGAGTTCACACATTTGCGTAGGACAATTTGCGTTGTTCTCAAACAAGTAACTCCATAGAACTTGACTGCACAGTAGTACTGTCACTAATTGTTCTATACATGATGTGTGTAATATCTCTGTGATGCTAGTTGCATTCAATTTTTTCTGTAGAGTTTCTCCTATAAAGTACTTGACTAAACAGATTTGGCTGTGAACACAGTATCCTTTGTCTCGAGCAAGCGACGAGCAGAGCTTTCAGAGAAACTTGGATCTGGAACATCCTGAGCAGGCTGCTCACTCTCGTCCTCCCACCCCCCCAACTCCCACTTGCTCTTTGCGGTGGGCCGCGGCGATTGGCCACGTCGCTCTGCGCGCGCACACACGGCACACTCCCTCCCCCCACATATTGGAAGTGCTAGCTTATTGTGCCCCAGAATGCGGCGGAAATCTGCTCCAGCCCAAAGCAGATGGCCATGTTCGAGGACCCGCTCTGTCACTCCTGTTCCCCACCATATGACATTCACACACGTGGGTGAGCCATCTCCACTCTACCCCTGCCAAGTGTTTAGCTCTGCTTTTTGGGTGACTACTCAATCAGCCAAGTCCCCCAAGAGAAAGAGAGACTGTTCTCTCTCTCTCTCTCTCTCTCTCTCTCTCACATTTTCTCACAATCAGTTTCTCTATCCAGCCATCATGGAAGTTTATCTAGGCTGTAGTGCTGTGCTATACTTCCAAAAGGAAGTTTTTTTTTTTCAGGGAATGATGGATGGATCCATACTCATTAAATTACTTGAACTTCTAATGGAAGTAGTTTAACATCAGCAGACAGACGTGCTCATTTACCCTGGATTGGTTGGGACATGGCTCTGTTCTTCAACACCACAATCTAGCGCTGACCCAGTGACACGATTCTTGAACTGTGAAATGCTGTAGGAGACTTGATTCTTTACCATTGTGTTTCTACTGTGTATCATTTCCAGCATTAATCCTATGTGCGGTCTGTTTTTCCTCATTTTATTTTTCACATTCTCTGCTCTCATGTTTTTCAGTACTGGCGGCAAGTGTATCTGGTTATGGTCCTGGCAATGACACTAGCGGAGTTCTTTGCCCAGATACACCCCCTTTACTTGACTAAGAAGTGGCAGAAGCTGCGCTCAGTCATCTTCTCCTCTGTAGTGGCGTATGGCCTCATCCCAACCATCCACTGGATCTGGCTTAGTGGAGGTTTCAGCTCAGAAATAGTGCAGGTACATGCAAACAGCAGCGGCAGGGGTGCCAGTAATTTCTGAATCAGAATTTGTCAAATTTACTTACGATGAATCTAACACGGTAGTGACTCATTGACACACATTGTAAAAAACAAATAAGGAAGTAGTAAAAAAATTTTTTTACTGTAGTCACAATATCTATTATGACTGGTATTGATTTTACAAAGTGACTATCAAATAATTGAATTATGATCTCAAGATAATTCATTCGTAAAATTGTATTTTTTTCCCCCCAGGACTTTATTCCCAGAGTGTTCATAATGTATTTGCTTGCTGCAGTTGCCTTCATCTTTTATATCTCCAAAGTTCCAGAACGCTACTTTCCAGGTAAAATGAGAGGCAAAAGATTGATTGATTGATTGATTAAGAAGCTACTTGAATGTATCCACTTGGTATCAGCGAATTCATTATTATTCATCATTATATTATTCATGTATAATATGTTTGGTTTATAGCTACAAAAGATAGAGGTGAAGAAAATCATCCATGAGCACATTCTATTTATTAATCGCAGGAACGCTTCAGAAGTTTGGGACATACATATTTTCAAATGTTTAAAAAAAAAATAATAATAATCCTTTGACACACTTGCACGAACACATAGGAGAATGAACAACGTGGCCTGAAGGGACACACTACCACCTCAAATTTCATTATTTTCTTAACACAGCAAAGTTTTTTTTTTTTTTTTTTTAACCACAATTTCCTGAAGATTATAATATTTTAATGTATTATGATTAGTGTAGACTTTAGCGGTTTATTTTCAGTGATAAACAGTAGCTTCCTCAGCAGTCTCTCTCATTTAATAAGATGAAAAAGTGCAAATTTCTCTCTTCTGAAGACTTTCCCATGGTGGAAAACCATTACAAAGCTACTTCCTTTAGAGAAAATGTCATGATGTTCAGAAAAAAAGTGCAGCGTGACTAAATGTCATCCTAGAAACAGGAATACCAGGTTTGTGGTATGCTGATGAGGGTAAAATGCTCATCAAAACACTGATCGATTATCTGTAGGTGCTCTTAATGTGATTTATGATGAGGGGTTATGATTGTATTGAGCTTACAGAGGACTAGAGGTCGAAGGTAGAACACCAATATCTGATGTACTCCAATGTTGTTGTATCTCTTACAGGTCAGCTGAATTACATCGGCTCCAGCCACCAGATTTGGCACATATTGGTGGTGTTCATGTTTTACTGGTGGCATCAGTCTGCACTGTTTCTTACTAACTACAGACACACACACCCCTGCCCTGACTACCTCCAGCATGCTTAGGGCAGAAAGATCCGCTCTGAGAAAGCAGCACAACTGGAATATAAATCACGAGATTGTTTACCGCACAGCTTTTTTTTGTCAAGTGATTGTATTTCAGGTGAGATTAATTAATCACTCCATTGCCAATGCTAATCGTGACTACAGGCCATTTTGGTCGCTATGAGAGTCTATAGTGAATCTCAAATGCATTAGCTTCTATATATGTTAAGCAATTTGTTTGTAACTATTGTAGAAGTGCCTAGTAATTTCATCCGATGCGCTTTAGTTTTAAAGTGCACCATAGGACCATGCACTGCTGTAGCTGGAGATGATGGGAAGAACTTTTACAAAAACAACCGAGTTTCACGGCAGTATTCGTCAGTCAAGCTGGCATCTTGTATCTGGGTCATAACGAATGACAATCGATGATAAGCGTACGTTTATCATCGCCACTTTATCACTCACTAACATCGAGTGGAATAGAGGAGATTATATGAGAATTGTTCTAGTTAATAATTGAAGAAATTTCTTGTGAATTTGTCGTCAACAAACTACCCAGTGGTATTTGGATATCATACCAAAGATTTGATGCTACAGTAATGGAGATTAGAAACATCACAACAAATAAAATGAACAGCTGTTAGTACGCTGCAGTTTAATTTGGGAAAGTTGTCACCATTAGTACTTACATTTTAAATAATTTACTTGATACTTGTAAAACTGACTGGGACAAAGTGCAGAGAAATTTAATGCAATGCAAAATGTATGTTATACATGAGGTTCATTGTAGCACTAAAATGCTGTGATAAAATATTTTTCTCTTTTTTTAAAGGGTTTTGACAAGCTAAAATGCATTTTTCCCTTTTATATTAATAAGCTGTCTGCCTTTTTACTGCAAAAATGTACTACTATAGCTTTTGAAAATGTCACTTCTTTTTGTCAATATTTGTTGTAGTTGTTAAAACTGTTAAGGTGCATTGTATATTGTTGTAGGCATTATTCCTGTGCAGAATAGGTAATCATGCATAATTTATTTTCAGTGTTCGTGTAGTGTTTAGAGACTGTTATAGCTTTGTTCTCAGCTTGATGGCACAAGCTTTTTTTTTATATCACGAGAAGCCCTGTCTTATGAGAAATTTCCTTTAATGAGATTAAATTGAAAACTGTACTGTCCTTTACAACTCAACCCTGCTGTTTTCAGAAGAAAATAAGTTTTATATATATATATATATATATATATATATATATATATATATATATATAATATATATAATGTGTGTTTGTTTATATACATGTTTATTTTCAGTGTACAGCTTAAGAAAGGCCTCTTAAAAAAACAGATGATTTAATCATTAACAAAATTAGACCAAGAGCTGAAAAGCTTCCAAATAAGAATTCAATATTTTATTGCATTGTTAGAGAGCAGTGTAGCAAGACAAATCAGAACAAATAAGAAAAATAAAAAGACAGTAAATATTGCAATGCTAGTTGGTCAATTGATAAAAAGAAGCTAAAAATGTTGCTGTAGTCGGTGATGGTGTCCCAAGTGCTATAAAAGTCTTTGTCTCATTTTATGTATTGTAAAACACCCTTTTCTCCTCGTTTCCAGTTAAATTAAGTGTTTGTATGTTTATATGCTTTATTTTGTATTAGTTGAATTCAAAACCTTATTCTGTACAAAAGAAAACTGGACAAAATACATTCAAAAAGTACAAACTACATATCCTTTCCATTTTTAAAGAGGCCGGTCTATGATTGTTGGTTGATTTCAAAAGTGTGTGTGTGTGTCTGTGCTGCACTGACATTCTGGCTATTAATGGGTTCAATATTACATTATGCTTACGTCGATTTTTCATGAAACTTTCCCACACTAAACCCAAACCAATAAGTGATCAAGCTGAAACATCAGTCATTTTGTTGGGTATCTCTTTCATTTAGGATTTTGGGAGGAAACAATGGCAACCATTTAAATGCACTTAAAATTGTGCACTATGCATAGAAAATGGTACATAAATAAGAAGGAAGGCCTACACAAATGGTTCTGTTGACACAAAGGCACCAATCCAGCCATCTGTGTATTTGAGGTACAATAAAGCAGGGTGGAACATACCCATATAAGGCAATATGGTGTGAAACTGACCTATCACGTAGATCATGCAGGAAGCAAAAATCTACACGAGGACCGTTGATAATTTGGTGGTCCGTGGTTGAGCACGAACGTAGATTGAATTCATTGCTAAATCTGGGATCTAATAAAAACAAAGGATTGCTAAATGTTTTCTTGGAGAACATTGTGATGCAGCATAAACGGCTTCTCAGCAATCAGGTAATGCCAAAAAAAAAGTCTTAATCAATCCATACCTAGATTCAAGTCAAGTTCAGGAAAAAAAAAAAAAGTTAATCCGATGTCAAGTTAGGTGTTAATAGTTTAAAATGCTGTAATCTGGATTTCAACCAAAACAAAGGCCTGTGATCGCACCACACAGCTGCCATCTGTTAGGTTAATTTCAAAGGGTTGTTTTAACTTTGCATAATATAGCAGCATTTGTGCAAGTGCACTCTGTGTGTGCCGGAAGACAAGACATTCACTGCTTTGAGGGAAAAGGTGCTGCTCCAAAGGGGTCGAAATCCATTTGTGGGGGCTGCTGAGGCCCACTATGGGTCACCATTTCAGTAAAGGGCACAGCCCCAAAGTCATCCATCTTGTTCCCGTCAAACGTGGACTGCAGAGAGCCAGTCCTAGATCTGCCATTGCCTGAGTTGACATCACTTTTGTTGTCCCCCAGACCTGGATGCTGTCCATGCCGAACACCGTCTTGTGGATGGAAAGGCTTGGCGCCAAACGGATCCAAGATGGCCTCTTCGGAAGGCAAAGATGCCCCTTTCTCTTTCACTTCTCCCATGCTGATGCTGATGTTCTCTTTGGAGGCACTAAGGAACTCATTGCTACTTTGTGAATCCCTTCTTCCCACTTTCTTGTGCCGCCGTGCACGCTCCGGCGTACGAAAGCTGGGCTTGTTGCTCTTCCGGCCACTTGTTGGGGTACTGTGGTGGCGTTTTCCATTACCGCTGCTGGTCTCCTGTTTGGTGCGTCTCTGGCGTGAGGAAAGTTTCTGAAGGCTTCGCTGTTTTAGTTTCTGCTGCTGTGGGCTGTGGGCCTCCTCAAAAGACACTGGGCCAAAGATGTCTTCCTGGCTTCTGGAGGTGGATATGGTGTGGCTGGGCTGGAAGGGCAAGAAGCCAAAAACATCTACACTCACCGGAGAGATTGGGGGTGTCTGTCCAGAGGGAGCATCACTGCTCCTGCTTGACTTGGAAAGATTCCTGCTAAAAGGAGCTTTAGTGAAAACATCTAACTCTTCTGCTGAATTTTCCTGGCTTGCCTGTCTGAAAGGGGCCTTAGCAAAGACATCTATGCTCTCCGGTGGTGTTCTGGGCTGACTACCACCGATAAAGGGCACTGCGCCAAATACATCCACTTCTCTTGTACTGGTCATGGCAACACTGGGTGAGTCAGGAGGAGTGATTAGATTGGTTCCAGGTTCACCTCTAGCACTTCCCTTAGCGAATGCAGAATCTTTGTCTCCTGGCAGTATCCTAGTAGTGACTTTTGCTTTCCTCTGATCACACTCGGAGTCAGAGCTGTGTTTCTCCTCCTCCTCCTCCTCGACCTCATCCTCAGAGTCCATAAGCAGTGGCCTTTGGCCCAAGTTCTCCGGCTCAGTGTCTTCATGCTCACTGTTGAGGCCTTCTTCTTCCTCAACCTCCTCATCTTCGCTGCTTTTGGGCGAGGGAGGATCTGACTCAAAGTCACTCTCTGACTCTTCCCCTGTTTTATGAGGCAATGGGCCAGAGGAGCTGTTTTTTTTCACAGGCTTCTGTTCCCTAGTAACTGGTAGCTGGACATCATCTTCAACCGCAGATAGTACATCAGTGGCAACACCAGGCTCTGTGTTTTGTTGCTCTATGTGAAGACTAGGTCCTGATAGAAACAATACAGAAAAAGACAATAGGTAGAATCATATGCAAATTATATTTAATTCTATACAATTATATGTATAGCACAGTCACAAAGCAGCTTTATAGAAATCTGGAGGTAGATTTAGATCCCTAATATGCAAGCATGAGGCAACGGTGGCAACTGCCTGAGACAACATTCGGAAGAAACCTTGTGAGCAACCAGTCTCAAAGGGGAACCCATCCTCTTCTGGATGAAAACGCATAGTGGGACTATACATTTTTATATTGTAATGTCAAACAGCACTAAGTGTGGTGAAAGAATGTACCGTGTGAGCATCATGTGAGTAAGAGTCCTGGGATGAGCACAGTAGCAGTTCTTAGGGTCTACAAGTCTACAGTATCCACACTATGACTTTTTCCTCATAAGTCCTGCAAAAATGAGTACTTTTCACCCTGTGAATGTGGGAGATGGGCCATGTCTTAATATGAACACAGGTGTAGAGGTAACAACGAAAAAACTAGGTAAAGGAGGGTATGCATCTTAAAAAGCAGAACCTGTTCACAGCTTTGTTCTATAGTGCATAGCCCTTATAATGAATAACAATTACAAATTAAACATTAACATGGTTATTCTGTTCCATTCTAACAACAGCAACTGCTGAAAAACTAAACAAATAATTTCCAAATATTGCATTGGATTATATACACAATGTATAGGTGCATACTGTAGCTGTAATCTGCAAACTATTGTCCCAGCATATGAGGATGTACAAAACTGTCCTTTTTGTGTATAATATACACACTCAGGTCACTTTATTAGGAACACCTGTACACCTACACATTCATACAATTATCTAATAGGCCAATCATGTGGCAGCAGTGAGGTGCATAAGGTCATGCAGATATGGGCCAGCAGCTTCAGGTAATGTTCACATCCACATTCAGTATGAAGGGGAAAATGTGATCTCAGTGATTTTGACCGTGGCATGTCTGTTGATGCCAGATGGACTGTTTTGAGTATTTCAGTTACTGGGAAGTAGCACAAAGTATTGACTAAAAGGGTGCCAATAATTGTTGCACACCTATATTTAACAAAGATTTGTTTGTAAATAAACTGGTGTTGAGTTTGCAGTTGTTTGAGATCCATGAGTATTTTTGTGAATTTATTTTTTTTTTAACAAAAGATCAAAGGGTTAAACAATGAAGACAATTTGTCACAGCCGTCTTTGCTCATAGTTACCAAGGGTGCCAATAATAGTGGAGGGCACTTTGTGTGTGTACACTCATTATATATATAAAATATATACATACATACACACACAAATACTGAACCATTTTGTACCACTTCTTCCTCATTTCTACTCCTCAGCTGGTCAGAGCCATACCTCATGCTGTGCAGGCAGATCTGCAAATCTGTTACCATCTAAACTCTCCAAACTGGCAAGACTAGACGAAGGGTTAGCCAAACATAGTGTTATCTGTGAGTAAGTTTAGAAAGGGGGGCGAGCTAAGCAAGCTAGAGGGGGTAAAGTGAAAAAGTAATAGGAAGGGTAATTTTATTTTATTATTTTGAAACAACAGTTGGCGTGAAGGCATGGCAGAAGTCGAGTACAGCATCTGTTTAGCCTGTACTGCCGAGATTACAACCTTTTTAATTACACTGAAATTTCAGAACACAGGTACTTCAAGGGCAGTGCAAGTTTAATCGTATGAGCTCTAAAGCTGGAAATTTATTGCGTTCTGTTCTTTTGCAGGGACATCAGATTACACTACGATGACTACCCACGTATTACACAGGGCTGTTTATCTGAGGTCAGCAGATGCTCAACTGGCTGCGGTGTTGTCTGTCCATGTTATATGAAAATTAATAATCGAGTCAGACTATGCATTTCATTCGGCTCATGACCACATGACTCAAGTGCTTCTATATACCTGTGGATTGTAAACGATGTATTAGGATTGGCTAATGGATAAGTACAATGTCAGCTATTCTGTTCATGCTTATTAATGTACGATGTAATTTCAAACCATCCTGCTCAAAAACAACTGCGAAGTTCAACCACGTACAAAGACGAAGCAGTAGAATTAAAGCACTGAAAACTAGCATGTGGTAAATAAGGAGTTATTCATTTGGATCGATGTTTGTTTTCCTTTACCATGCACCAACTGCTTTGAGAACTAATTTTCTAAGATGCACAGAATTCTTAAGATTTTAACCCTTTATTTTGTAATTACACAAACTGTTAATACCAACATGGCATTACTTAATAACTGACTAAAAGGAACAGCGTTCTGAAACCAATTCAATTTCCTGGACTGAGACTTAGTAAGAAATAAAACATGATGGGACATGTACTTATAGGAAAAGAATCAGTGATGGGGTGGTGTGATGCAGCTGGATGTGAACTGTTACCACCACGAAGTTGATGATTTTCCAATAGGAGCATGTCCTGAAATGCTTTATTCCTCTTATACCACAGCATTTTTTTTTTCCACAACTGATTTTTTTAAATATATTAATGGAGGACATGTACAATTTAATGGACTACATTTATGTTTAACATTGGTGAACGTCTGTTTCATTACGTTATAGTGGACAAACAGTCGCTCACTCACCAGTCTCTCCTTTTTCTCCCTCTTGAAGTTAATAAGCAAAAAAAAAAAAAAAAAAAGTTAAAATGGTTGACCCAGAAGATTCCTGTCCATGAATGCTAAATAACCATCTCATAGAAAACGTCACCGTATTAGTGATTATACATTTTACTTTGTTACATAACGGCACATTTTAAAACCTGTTTAAACGTCCCTGTGAACGACCTACTATAGAAGTTACTACGGAAACAATAATGTATTGGAACGAGCACATTAAAATAAATCTGGGATTTAACTTAAAGTCGAATCAGATTTGAGAATTCAACAGTGCCGTGGTATAAATGAACTTAATGCTCAACATTATTATTATTTTTTTTATTGATGTAAGAGATAAAGACAGCCATGCTCATCATGTCACAAACATCTTGATTATGTGGTACAGAGTTCAGACCAGAAGACACTGGAACTTTTAATTCAAACAAAATCAACAAAAGTGCATATTGCTTTTTAAGTTTTTTATTCATCATTAGCAGTTTGTAAAGAAATACATCGTTATACATTATGATACATGAGCATTTACATTTCTGTCTTATGAGAACAGAACATTCTGAACATCTTATTCAACTATGCTTATATATAAATGTATGAAAAGCCTATTGACCTATATTTCTGCTATACTTTTATAAATATTTGGCCTAGGAAGCATCTTGGACTCCCAAAAGCACCACAACACATTAACCTTAGATGGCAGAATGGTTGTATTACATTAATTCTCCCATCATGATTGTTGGTGTGCTACAACATTTTCAGAATTATAGCCACTCTGCACCAACAAAACATATCATCTAACACTGGAAGCTGAGTGGCTACAATAAACTAATCCCTTAGGCTAAACTATACCCCTATTTTCAGAGACAACATGATAACATAGAACAGAGTTAACACCTACTAATGAAGGAAGTCTACAAAACAGCCCTTTTACAATCTAAAATTACACTTGCTTTTAACTACCATGGCAACGTACCTTGTTTGTTCTTATGTGCATGCATGTTTCTAATGTAAAATATGGCTCAGATCAGATTCCCCCCCCCCCACCTTGCCTAAAATTCAAAATGTCCCACTGAACCAAGATGTCTCTGAGAATGGCTGTCTTTATCTAATACAACATCAGATAGTAGACAGGCAAATAAAACATGTACCAGTCATGTCCTGATGATGGTCAGAACTGAAGTAAACAATGAGATGAATGAATAATAATAATAATAATAATATAAAAAATAAAAAGATTAGGAAGCTAGAACATGGACTGTCTAAATCTGTCAACTTACCTTTGGGTAAACAAAAAGCAAAAGCAAAAGCAAAAGACGTGATACTTTAGAAGTCCTGTTTTCTGCACACAGCTTATATCCAGCATGGGTTTTCAATAAAGAAACCCCAATACAATTTAATCCAAGAGCAACCTTAATCTGTGCTCAGAAAACCAATCTTACATACACGGTCAGTTTATTAATGACTATAATTGTATGTCAAACAATACATACAAACATACAACATATCAGCCACTTTATTAGGAACACCTGTACACCTGCTCTTCCATTCAGTTATCTAATCAGCCAATCATGTCGCAGCAGCACAATGCATACGCTCATGCAGTTACAGGTCAAGAGCTTCAGTTAATGTTCATATCAAACATCCGAATGGGGGAAATGTGATCAGAGTGACTTTAACTGTGGCACGATTGTTGGTGCCGGACAAACTGGTTTGAATATTTCAGAAACTGTTTATCTGGGATTTTCACACCCTACAGTCTCCAGACACAGGTCTACACAGAATGGTGTGAAAAACAAAACAAAAAAAATAAATAAAACATCCACTGAGCAGCAGTTCTGTGGGCAGAAGCGCCTTTGATGAGAGAGGTCAGAGACAAATGATCAGACTGTTTCAAGCTAACAGGAAGTCTACAGTAACTCAAATAACCACTCGTAGTGATATTCATGGTGAGAAGAAAAGCATCTCAGAATGCACGTTGAACCCTGTGTCTGAACCTGTGTCCATTGTAGCCTCATATTTGTTCTTGGCTTACATGACTGGAACCCAATGTGGTCTACTATTACTGTAGCATCATACTGCATTTCCTTGATTTGATGTATTACACTGCTGCCACATGATTGGCTGACTGGATAATTGCATGAATGAGCAGGTATTCCTGTTGAAGTACTTTTCATAAGAGTATGTTTGTATGTATGTACCAGGTTAGCAGGTTATTAGGTATCCCCGCCCACCCCGGTTTAATAAACCGACACCTCAGTATTTGGTCACACTGAATCCTTTGTTCAATGAGAAAGCAGCAAAGAAATATAGCATGTGCATGATTTTTTTGGTAACATATAAAAGTCCATGCATTCTCAGACACAGCCTGGTTCCATGGCACAAAGTAACAAGTGAACAAGAAAAACTGAATGCACACAAACATAGGCTACATAGCAAAGCATCACATTCTGAGATTGGGGGGGTGGGGGGGTGGGGGGAGGAGGGTACAGAAAATTGAGGACTGTGCACATTTAGATCCTACACAGATCCAACAGTCCTCTGATTATGTGTCTAAACTCATCCTAACTTAATGAATCTGCCAACATTCCATAAATTGGCAACGCAAAGTATCTTCACAGTTTAAAAAAAA
Organism: Ictalurus furcatus; assembly: GCF_023375685.1. Taxonomy (NCBI): domain Eukaryota; kingdom Metazoa; phylum Chordata; class Actinopteri; order Siluriformes; family Ictaluridae; genus Ictalurus; species Ictalurus furcatus. Next base: position 13,533,898 of record NC_071276.1, on the reverse strand, counting down.
AAAAGAAAAAAAAGAGGGATAAGGCTCAATGAGGGAATCAAAGCCAATTTTAACACTGGAGAGAAACTTGTGATTAACTCCATGCAAAATTGGCATGTTAAGGACAAGTAAACACAGTGGCAATGAAGATCCCTGGAAATGTTTCATTAAGTGAGATCCATGAGTGTGTACCTGAGAAATCCTGGCTTTCGCCACAATTATCAACATGAAGTTAAAAAAAAAAAATGTTACTAATTGAGACACAAAATATGAAGCTTTTAATATAAGTGAAAAACAGTTTGCTCAAGAATTAAGAGGACTATTCTTTCATGCCAAACTGATGCAATTTAGTGTGAAAATGCCAAAATGAATGAATCGAACATTTTTATTAGCAGCACTTTATACTAGTGAAGTCGAGCAAATTTGGTTGCACTTCACCATCAGATAGTTACTTGTGACTGAAAAATTCACGGTTTCCGAAAACGCACTCCTTTTAACTTCCCATTAATAAAAATATTTTAAACCTAATTCCTACCTACAATGAAGTGGCACAAATTTCAGGCCTATGATATTTTGCTGTAATATAATACATCTGACACTTTTGGTACACAGCTAAATTGTTAAGAGATGCATTTTGTTTGTAACAATAACAATAAAGTGCCGAAGCCTCCCCAACAAAAGTCATAAAGGCAAGCTAAAAAGCATGGAGGCACTACACTGCCCATTGGCTTCCATTTAAAACAAAGAGAGTATGGTCCTTTAGAACACACACAAAAAAAGTAGAAATATTAGTACTACAAACCTTGATGCCGTCTACGCCTCATGTAGGTCAGTGTGTGTGTGTATGTGTATATATAATTATATTTTTATATATATATATATATATATATATATATATATATATATATATATATATATATATATATATATATATATATATATATATATATATATCGAACACACATTTTTGCAGTCTGTGAAGGCTATTCCTATTGCTATGTAACATTTTCCTACATGTCTTGGGCCAGGGCCTAGTTTGCTTATCTTACTCATCAACCCATATGGTATTTTAGGGACTTCCAATCCCGCCTCACTCCCGAGTCCAGAAGTGACTTGGTGTAAATCCAGAGAGTAGGAGCAGAAAGGTGCAGTGGGAAGTTGAGGAGATTGATCGTATATATATGCGGAAGGGGACAATAAGAGAGGCAGAGTCTTTATTTGGGGCATAGCCGCTAGAACTTGCCTGCATTGGCCACAAAGGGCACAGAGCCGAACGGGTCCTCTGGCAGCATGGTCGTGCCACCAGCCTGCAAGCTTGCCGCTTTCTCCACTTGTTTATCTGCTGGAGAGTAAGAGAGAGCATTATTTTCAAGCACAGGGCAACACTTAACGAAATGAGTCGAAGAACAATGAGTAACAGGCGAAAAATCAGGAACAAGGAAGTACAAAATGTGCACTAAACCAATGCAGACCTGCCAACCATGAAAAGGAATAATAAAATGTAGGGTAAAAACATAATACATTTTCAATATAGTCCTTCACAACTCACTTGTCTCTACAAGCATGTGAAGTATACAGAAACTGCCACTCATCTGTTTTACTCAACACATGTTAACTATATACTCACCTAACGTGAGCATATAAAACATACATTATTGAATTTTACTTAAAAAGAAGACTGCTCTTTGGCATATTTTTGAGCGATGGCTCATAGCAGCATACTCCAATGTTCAAATGCATAAAAGTTGGCAGGTCTGCCTAGGTAATAAGCCAGAATAAGAGGAGAAGTTTGGAACACATGCTTGCTCTGAGAAGGTCAAACTCTCTGTCCAACAGCTCCTCTTCAGTGAGCTTAGAGAAGTTGTCCTCTCCAAACGGGTTCCAGCGAGACATGTCGGGAGGGTTACTGACAGGCTGAAAAGACGGACTGACCAACTCTGTACTAGGCACGGTCATTCTGCGAATTAACAAGATGATGAGGAAGTGTTGTTAATAAAACCACTTTATAGATAAAGCACATTGATGGAAGTAGGTGGAGGTGCTACCTGGTGTTGCTGAAGGGAGCATCCACAGGTGACGGACCAGCAGGGTTGTAGGCGCTCAGTGATGCATGAAAATCTAGTGGGGAAACGTACGGGACTTGCTGTGTTGGAGTACGCTGCTGCTGGCCAGCAAATGCCTGCTGATACTGATGGATCTGTTATTGAGAAAAAAGAGGACCATAATTTGAGCATAATGGACCATAATGACAGAGTTGGGGCTGAGGGATACTGTATGGCCTACTGAGGATACATAGAAGCACACACAAACGTACACTTTGAAGTGGTTAACAGTTACAATACATTTTCTTCCAATACACTTTTTCAAATCCGCTTCACCACAGGGTTTTATCCATTACCTTTTAAATCTTGTATTTCAACACAAACAGGTCCTACAAATGCTTGGTGTCAAACAGGAAAAATACACCCGGTCCTTTTCAACCCAAAGTGACCGTTCGGGACACGAATACAGCAAGCGAGTGATAGACAACTGCTTAGATTTCCCTACAGTGTAATTGCTTCATATGTTACGATTTAACACAGAGAATCGGTCGATTTCACCCCCCATTCAATCCCCTGATGGCTTTGCATGGAGCAGATTGCAGCTGAAATTAAACAGATGGTAACCATTCGGTGGAAAATGAGCTAAAAATTGTGCCGCCTTAACATTACGTATTTAGAGGAAGCCTGGTTGCATCGCCTTCGTGTTTAGCGTAAATACGTTTCTGGAGGAATTACTGATAGATGCGACCGACTGGCATCGACTTGGACTCGGCAACCGTTTGGCACAAAGAGCTTTTGCATGGCGTACAGGCGGCCAAATTAGTCATCGAGACATAGTGGTGCCATCCAACTGGACTTTTCTTAAGTGAATAATATCTGCATGCATTCACATGTTGTTGTTGTTGTTTCATCACAGTGCATGCCTCATGACAGTGCTCTACATAACCAAACTTTGATTTTAAACAGATGCTTTAGAAAGAAGACTTATTAGATATTATTAATAATATTAGATTTGTTTATGCTATAAAGTGGATTTATTTCCTTTAAAAGAGTGAATGAAAGCCCTAGGCCGCTTTGTGAATGTGTGAGTACTCACCAGAGTTGCATAATGCTGCTGCTGCTGTGGTGGTTGATACATCGACTGCTGCATCAGCATCTGTTGGTGAAGCATATGTTGCTGCTGCATCTGGAGGCTCTGCTGCATGGCCTGATACTGCTAAAAGAGAGACCAAAGGAAGGACAGAGACAAATAAATGAAGTATTCCTCTCCGAGGAAAATCCTATACAGTTCTGAATTCATTTATGTACATCAGTGTATTTAGAGAAATCACATAAAAGGGTTTTAAACAAATATTTGGCAACAGGTTTTTGAAGTCATTGTTTGAAGTTACACACAGATTTCTATTATTACACATTTCGCTTGACCTTAATTACTGACACAAACATGGGAATAACAAAAACATGCTGTATAAATAAAGCAGAACCCACCGGGGTTAAGCCCCCCTTTAGCTAATACTGAACACACATCCTGGCCACGAACGGACGAGAAGAGAAAACTGCTTTCTAGCAGTCGTAAAACAGCTGTGTTAGGCCAACTATCCCATTAACAGAGTAATACACAATTAACCAGCTGACCACCTGCTGTGCTCCCCAATACAGTCTGTCCTGTCCTCGATCAAACACATGGCCCACACTGCCATCTGTCTGTGTGTGACTGAAATAACTCAACTCAGAACTCTGCCAGAGTCAATAATCCCACACTAAATCTATTAACATGTGGGGCATTCCATGAAATAGCCTGAAATAGCCCGGCCTCACAGTCCACTCTGAGGCAAAGTCTGTTTCCACTAATTCAAGACAAAATGTGCTAATTGAAGTACAATGGTGTGAACACAATATCCAAACCACCTCTTTGTGAATTTCTTTGACTAAGAAAGAGACAATTTTCACCTTTTGTAGTTTATATGATATGAACTGTGTAGTTGTTTAATCTGCCTAATTATTTGCAGGCAAACAATAAATAATTTAAGCCATTTAACCTCAAGCACTAACTCTTTATGGAATTTCTATAGCTACAATGTATACAAAATACAGTAAGCGGGTTTTTTTTTTGTGCGCACTCTCGAATTTCGGCTTCAGCTTAAAAAAAAAAAAAAAAAAAAAAAAAAAAAAGAGGTATTCTTAAGCTAAAGAACTTTTGTTCCTTTTAAACAAAGTGACAATTTAAAAGACAAACCAAGATCAATTGTCTCAGTATTGTATCTATTCATCTATCTACGAGATAATATATTAATAATACTATCTAATGATATGATTATAATATTTCATCGAGAGGAAAGAAACTAGCAGTATCAGGCGAGAAGTTGGCGTTCCAGTTCGAAAAAGTTGGGACAGTATGGAAAATACAAAAAAGCAATTTGAAAATTCTATTCACCCTGTACTATATTCACCATGTTTGACTTTGTGAATGTAATGTATTTTTGAAAATATACACTCATTTCAAATACGATGACTGCAACACATTCCAAAAAAGTTGGGACAGTCGGCTATTTACCACTGTGTCGCATCACCTTTTCTTTTAATAACACTTGAGTGTTTGGACACTGAAGACATCAGTTGGTTAAGTTCAGCAAGTGGAATTTCCCCCATTCATCCATTATGCATTTCTTCAGCTGCACAACTTTATAGAGCCTTCCTTGCTTTATTTTGCACTTCATAATACACCACACATTCTCAATCGGAGACAGATCAGGACTGCAGGCAGGCCATGCTAGCACACGCACTCTGTTTACGCAACCATGCGCTTGTAATCTGAGCAGAATGTGGTTTGGCGTTGTCCTGCTCTGGATGGCAGCATATGCTCTAAAATGTGTACATATCTTTCTGCATTAATGCTGCCGTCACAGATGTGCAAGGTACCCATGCCATGGGCACTGAAACACCCACATACCATGACAGATGCTGGCTTTTGGACCTGACGCTGATAACAGCTTGGACGGTCCTTTTCCTCTTTGGCCCGGAGAACACAACGGCTGTTTTGTCCAAAAACTATTTGAAATGTCGACTCGTCGGCCCACAAGACACGATTCCACTGTGCTACTGTCCATCTCAGATGAGCCCGAGGCCAGAGAAGTCTGCGGCGATTCTGGACAGTGTTGATGTCTGGCTTCTGCTTTGCAGAGTAAAGCCTTAACTTGCATCTGTGGATGCAGCGGCGAATGGTGTTAACTATCAAAGGTTTACCAAAGTATTCCCGAGCTCGTCAGGATATCCATTACAGTCATGACGGTTTTTAAGACAGTGACGTCTGAGGGATCAGAGATCATGTGCATTCAGAAGGGGTTTTTGGCCTTGCCCTTTACACATCGAGACTTGCCCGGATTCCTTGAATCTTTTAATTATATTGTGCACTGTAGAAGGTGAAATGTCCAAAATCCTATCAATTTGTCTTTGGGGAATGTTGTTCTCAAAGTGTTGGATTATTTGCTGATGTAACTGTTGGCAGATTGGCGAGCCTCGACCCATCCTTGCTCTTGAAGGACTAGGCCTTTTTTGGAGGCTCCTTAGATACTATGATTAGACGATTGCCTCACCTGTTTCACATCACCTTCTTACTTCAAATTGTCACATCGCTATTAGTCCTAAACTGCCCCTGTCCCATCTTTTTTGGAACGTGTTGCATGCATCAATTTTAAAATAAAGGGTTCTCTTCAAAAAACTATGCAGTTGATTAGGTAAAACATCAAATACCTTGTCTTTAAACGTTTATTTTAAATACAAGTGAAAGTACATTTACAAATCACTCCTTTTTGTTTTTATTAGCATTTTCCATACTGTCCAAACTTTTTCGGAATTGGGGTTGTACTTGTAGAAGCATATAACTGAAAACACAGGAAGAATTATGCCATATTTCAGGATATACTGTAAGTACTGAACACTGCTGCTCAAACTGGCACAAGTAGTTGGCATGGTTGTTCTTGCCTGTTGTCTTTGTTGTTGTTGTCCCAATAAAAAATATTTCTAAAGTCAAAATACTGTGTACAGATCAAGTCCACTACCTTCCAATAAAGTAAAATAAAATAAAGAGGAGCCCACAGAAGCAGAAACCATATATTCTGCAGGAGGAACCTCAAATTCACATTCATATTCTACAAGTTATAATCATTTCACAAGATACTTTTAACGTATATGACACTATACATGACATTTTTCATATATACTCCTGTAGTGCTTATAGCATTTTATGTGATGCTTAAAAATAGTTAGTTGGTAGTGAGATTCAGGAACTAGTAGGCCAAGGTTAGTTAGTCTTGCAACACACTTTATGTTATGTTTAGAAGTATTGAGTTTTATAAAATGCTGCTTCATGAGCATTCTACAATGTACTATATACACACCTACTAAACCTACTCCTTTTCCAGCAACTACAAATAAAGCACCTACAGCCCAGACATGTAATCTGCTTGTCTTGTGTGCCCAGGCTTCTACCCCCTGTTATACCACCAACACTCTCTGAAGATTACCTGTATGTACTGCAGCTGCTGCGGACTGACTTGTTGCTGGTGGTGCAGGTTATGTTGTTGTTGCTGTTGTTGTTGTTGTTGATGGAATTGCAGTCTCAGGTCCCCAGGCTGCAGCTGCTGTAACACTCGGTTGTGCTGATTGCTGCTCTGCATCTGCACAGCTGCCGGCTGCCCATTTCCTTGGGCTGATGTAGGCACAAACACAACCACACACAGACCGTAAGAGTCTAATTCTAAATGTTGTGTTTATTTCGCCTGTTGTGAAAAAAAAAAAGTTAGATATTCACTGAACTTAGTGGACTAAGCGTGTGGGACTCTAGTACACACTACCGGTCAAAAATTTGGAGACACTCGACTGAAATGTTTCTCATGATCTTAAAAACCTTTTGATCTGAAGGTGTATGATTAAATGTTTGAAATCGGTGTTGTAGACAAAAATATAATTGTGCCGACATTGTCATTTCTTTCATTAGAAAACTATCATTTTATTTACAAAAATATATATATTTTTTAAAATGGACGACTTAAATATTTCGAAAAGCAGCTGATACGTGTCCAGCGTAGGTGGGACCTCCTTTAATACTGTTTAAAAAGCATCTCAGGGAAATTCCTCAAGAAATCAGTTGAGAAAACACCAAGAATACATTTGCGTAAATTCTAGGCAAAAATGGTGTCTACTTTGAAGATGCTAAAATACTCAACTATTTTGGATTTTTTTTATCACAACATAATTCCCACAGTTCCATTTGTGATACTCCAGAGTTTTGATGACTTTATTATTATTCTAAAATGTGGACCAAAAAAATAAAATAAAGAATGAGTGTGTCTAAACTTTTGGCACCCACCCTAGTGTACATTAGAGCAGTGTGGACTGAATATGCGTACTGGACTAAAGAAACAGAGGATAAAAACATACGTTTCTGGCCGTTGCTGACTGTTCCAGGTGGGACGCTCATTTTCACAGGTGTTACAGAGTTGGGAAGTGGCAGCACATTGCTGTTGGCTGCCTTTGGCCTTTGCCTCGGAGCAATGGAGGTTTCCGTAGGGCCAACAGAATCTGTTATTCTGCAAACAAATCATACACAAAGTAAGCACAATACCGACTGCTTTGACTCATTACGATAGTAAAACGATCACTTCTGCCATTTAACAGTACATGTGGAACTACAGCATCTCTGTGTTTGTCTTGACTTGATCTATTTTGATGTGGATGATTAAGCAGTTGATTTTTATTTTATTTTACAAAATTCATTAAAACTACTTTAACAATAGACTGATGGTGTACAATTACAAATACCTAGCTTTTGTCTGGCTCTTCTTAGCAGCGATGTCACTGGCCGTTAGTGGCTCTGGCAGCGAGGTGGGAATGGGGGAATTCTGCACAACAGAATCCAGATATTCAAGTCATTGCAAAACGTTCAACTGCCACTGCAATCAAACTGCAAACTGAAAATAACGTATGTATGATGTAATGACAGAACCCACAAATAGATTTGGCACTGGACACTCCCTTCCAGCTAGTCTGAAGACAAAGTAAGAGACTTGATAGATGTCTGGTCTTTTCTCTGGATCAGGCTCCAACATATATCCTATAAGTGTGAGAAATAAAAACACGAACATTTACAAAAAGCTATCGAGAATTGTATCCACTCAGTTTGTCTTTACTTTTGGGGTGATATCTTATATTTTGATAATATTTTACATATTATTTCTACCCAGGTTAAGTTGCTTAAAGAAAATGTGAATGGAAGGATTTGTGAATTAATAAGTACAGAGGGAAAAAAAGCTACAATGTTTGAGAACTACCAGGAGGTGGCGGTACAACAACAGTAAATATCTCACTGAAGTCTGATCCTCCTCAAGGGAGCATCTGTTTTAATGCAAATCCTTCCATTTGCCAGATGTGGATTTAATGAGTTTCAGATCAGCAGATTTGCATGAAGAGATCTGATGGACATGTGCTGGCCCTTACTGATTAAGCAGTGCAGTTTGGAGGAAAACTTTGAGCTATCTGGAACGCTGAAGATTCCGTCACATATGGCGACCTGACTCTCCCCAAATGGAAGTGTGAAGAAACACAGCTTGTACAACAAGCATCCAAGTGCCTAAAGAGAGGTAGAAAACGTGAAATGTAAACTCATCCAGAATTGCACCACAACAAACAAGGGACCTAACTTCAAACCGCACACTGTTTGCCATGTAAGGAAACAAACAAGCGCTTGTCAAAATCGCAGATGAACTTGTACACGATTCTTTCTATTTTTAGCAGAAGACAATAACTTACAGGAAACACTAACACTCTGCTTATCTATGCCTGCTTTGACATGACTACCATAAAGCAGAGGCAATGAAAAGGTCTAACCGTAATAAAGCATTCCTTCTTTCCAAGAGATTTAGTCTTGTATATTGTTCTTGTTAGGCATTTGCATGGTTAGCTGAGGGAGTAAAAATGAATCTCTGCCTCACAGCAAGTAGAAGAAGAGGAAGCTTTCTGCTATGAAGCCATCACATCTTATTTTTAGAGTTCAACCAGGAAATTTCCTTTCCTTCACTGTTTTTACTTTTTCATGTTCATATGAACATCACAGGGCAGTGCTACTGCTTAGGGACTCCTCGAGTCCTCGGTTTCATGACCCTTTCATGAATTAATATTTTAATCAGTCTATACTTGGGTGTAATATAAGTGTTGTAAAATGACTGTAAATATCAAATGAAAAAGTGAGTTCTGTCTCACGCATGGAGAGAGATTTCCAAAATAGTGTTTAAATAACTGCTAATTACTGAGATGGTACATAGGGTGTTTTAGAATAAACAAAACAACATGGGCTGTGGCAAACAGCATTACAGTTGCTAACAGAACAGTACATTATAAACAAACATACTAAGGAATAAAACACTGCAAGGCTGTGTTAAACTAATTGTTGCACATCACATTGGTAAACTATAATTGGGTTGCTGTTGGACTCCGATTCCACCCGTGCATTTTGACAAAATCATATACATTTTTTTTTCCCCATGTCCAGAGGATAAACATAAAATGAAGCAATCCTTTTGAGGAAATCCCTCCCCATTACAAACCTAATTTCTGAAGCAAACCGGTTGGTTATGGATCTGTGACGTCCGCCTGACCAAACCAGATCCTCAGCATAACAGTACGTTTGTGCAAGCTACATACACCAAAGAACAGAATGGGGGAAGGGTGGGTGTGGGTTTGCGTGTTGTGTGTGTGTGTGTGTGTGTGTGTGAGTGGGCGGATATTGATGTGTGTACGTGTACCTACCCAGATATCAGCCTTGGTTGTGATGGCTTTCCCTTGGTACAAGTTAATCATCTCTGGGGCTCGATACGACAGGGTTGTGTACCTGCACACAAAGAAGAGAGGATCAACGGTTCTTACTAGTTTCTGTTTCCTACAAGGACAGCGTGTCCTAATAAATTAAAGAACCTTCACTCGGAAGAAAAGTATGGTCGTGAATCTTTGATGCTTTAGGGCTGTTTTGTAGCAGGTGGTTCAGGAACTCATGCAAAGATTGATGACGTCATAAACTTAAAACCTGGTTGCCTCAGCCAGGAGGTTCAGACTTGGCCATAGATAATGCTTTCAACAAGATAATGAGACAAACATGCTTAGAAATCAACACAGAAATTCTTAAGGAAACACAAAACCAATGTTTTTCCCATGTTCCTCCATGTCTGGATTAGAACCCTACTGAAAACGTGTAGTCTGAACTGAAAAGGAAGTCCACATGAATAATCCTGAGACTATAAAAGAGCTTAAAATGTTCTGCACGGATTGGAGTGTCTCTAACCTTGTTAGACATTACAGGAAGAGACTTTGTGCTGTTATCTTCTCCAGGGCAGGAAGAGCATTAATTGTAAGGGTGCTGATCATACTGAAACCAGTGTTTTGTAGGAAGAAAGAAAAAAAACAGCACACTATATTAATGTACTATAAAATGCATAAAAAGAAACTGGATAGAATCTCATAGGAGATGAGTTTTTAGTTTAGTTTTTTTAACAGAAGCCACTCTGAGAAATGAACAAGGTGAATACTGAAAGGTGATTCAGTTTGATTCGATACACAGCTACTCCTCACGACTAAAATGATGACTTGAGAAGAAACAGTTTCTCAGAACACATAAAAGTTATAAATCAGTACAGATCTTAATCTGATTGCTGACACATTCCATTAAAACACTTGAACATTTTTCACACACTCTTGGGCTTACCTCTTAATTTCGTCCTCCACAGCAGTCACGCCATCTTTGAGTGGGTGCAACACTTTGTGGGTGGCACTTCCAAAATCACACAGCACATAGTTCCCTTGGTCATTCAAGAGGATATTTTCCACCTGCATGAAGACAAGTGTTTAAGGAGTGCTGAGAACCACCACTGCTCAGGACAGACAAGAGTGGACGACTCAAGGTGACTGGAAACTCGGGCACTTTCCTCCACAGAGGACAGAATATATCCTTGATCCTGTCAGGCTGAGCCTAATAAGCCTGTCATGCCTGGGTTTCCCTAAAATTTGTTGCTAATAACATTAGGAGAGAATAATTGCCTTAAGAAATGAGGCCTGGTGTAACAGTGGTCAGGACAATGTGCATTAATTTTTCCTATTTTTGGCTTTCCCTCTCTACCTGTTCATGTATAATTACACCCAGAGCAGATAATTGACAAAAGACAGAAAAAAAGGAGGGAGGACAAAATTAGAGAGCACAGGCTAAAGCAGAGATGCTTACACATGAACAAAATTCGCAATAGGCTTTTGTGATATTTTCCCCCAGACCATTTTTGGATGGCATCACTAATAAATATACATATAACTGATGTTAACGATATACTTCTTTAATGTTAGCCAAGTCAAACATGCATTAATAAATGTAATTTCACATAAAACATTCTCCATTTACCTTGACAGAAAGGGACAGAAAGGGAGCCACATCCTTCAAAAAAATTCAGGAAAATTATGACTAATGTGAGATAGGGGGAAGGAGGTGGGGCTTCCAGGGAGTCACTTATATGTGGCGTCAATACAATACAAAACTGTCAGTCATTCCAGATTTATATCTAGATTGTCTAATATGATGTTTTTATTTTATTTTTGGGGGGTGGGGGGTGAGACTGCTCTTTTTGTGTAGTTTCGATGAGTGATAACTCGTAGCAGCGTACTCCTACATTAACGTGCAGATTTAAAAGGTTGTTAAAATGTTGGCAATCCTGACAGCTAAATCTACTCATTTTTGACTTAAGAACTCCATGTGCTGATCAGTACCTTCAGGTCTCTGTGGATGATTGCCGTTTTGCACTGGTGCAGTCTGGCCACGGCCTCACAAGTGTCACAGAAGATGGTGAGAACCTCAAGCTCCGTGAAGCCACAGTTCAGCCGCTGGTTCATCTGTTTTACCACCTGACCCGCTGGGGACGAAGGGCACGACTATCATCATTTTAGGCATTGACAAGTTCTACTTCACTATATTTACCTCACAGCAGTGCTTCATTGACAAAATAAACAGCAAGTATGAGCTTAAAGTAAACCAGGCATGGAACACTTATTACAGCCATCATAAATGGGTTTATTGTGCATCAATTAGTTAATAAATAAACAGACTGCTTCTAGTTCAGCATTAGCAAATGATGCCGTGTTAATTAGCTTCTATTTTGGAGAAACTTGTAACAAGAAGTGCATTGTTCACTAGTAAAACAAGAGAGAATTTGCAAAGCATCCATGACTTCATACTCTATAACTAAAATACTAGCAGGAATAATACTCAGCCCAGAATTTACACAAGTTCATCCCTAATAGTGAAAATCTATTCAATATGGTTCAGGAAACAGGGTGATATGTTTTATGAATGATTAGTAATACTCAGGAACATAGCATTAGGAGTATAGCAGAGTACCTTTACAGTATTCCATAAGGATGAGAACCTCCCACACACTGTCGCCTACTGTGTTGATGATGGAGTCCAGGTAGCTCACTATGTTTTTATGGCCGGACAGCTCTTTCTGTTTAGACAAACAGAGTAGGCAAAGTTAGGGAAAAGAAATAATTAAACACCAATGTAGAGGAAGCGCACAGTAGAAATTCATTAGAATAAAAACACTAAGTTAATTTTGGTAGGTTCAGGTGAGCAACAAAGCTCCAAAATGGGGGGGGGGGGGTCGTCGAGATACCTGACCAAGGGTATGTTTAAATGTTTAATGAAAATGATCTATTTAAAAATATATATTATATATATATATATATATAAATAAAATCAAAATAAAACATGATCCAATCAGCTACTTATTACTGAGTAGCACTGAAGTTAGTGGATGCTGTACAAGCACCAATAATGGCCATGTAAAGTGCAGGTGATCACTGCTGCATCTAAGAACCAGAGTTGGTCATTGGAAATTTGTAAAAAGTACACACTGAAGAGGTTCATGGTGTTCTGAGATTTATTTGAGCAGCTTACCATGATCATAACCTCTCGCTTGAAGATGTTCAGATCAGGCACGTTATTCACATACATCCTCTTCAGTGCACATCGTACTCCACTGTGGGTGCGTGCAAGGAACACCATGGAGAAACCCCCTAGGAATACACACACAAAGAAAACACAAGTGTAAGCTATTAGAAGTGCTCATCAATGCAGTACACAAAGCTGAGGTCAAAGTGCAGCCCAAATGCTGTACAGACTGTCCTGGGGGAAACATCTTAAGCACTGTGCTCTAGAAAATTAGCCTGTTCTAGAGAAATAAAAGTGTCCTTACTGAGGACAGATCGTTTCCACACTCAGACATGAAGTCCACTCTATTAGCCATGCTAAAATTTCATTACCCACTCCACATACAGGAAGAAACCTCTGATGAGGAATGAGGCACAAGAGATGTCAAGTTGACTCCAGGACACTCCGGGTCTAATTCCTGACCCAGTCTAGACCAATTTCTTTAGCTATAAAGCATGAACAGGGTCTCTCTTAAATACTTTTAGACATTAAGAGGACACTGGGTTTAATGTCTATCTGAGAGGTTTGTAGGACCGGTGGTGAAAGAAACATTATGGAACAAAGGACAGCCAAGTAAAGAATAAAGAGAACAGAACTTCAATGACAATCAATGACAGGATAGTGATGCAGTGAAATAGTTTATTTCCTAATAACTGCACCTCCCAATGTTTTTATTCCTCTTAAACCACAGAAATTTACCAATACTTACAACTGTTTATTTATTAAAAGATCAACACCTCATACATTTTATCCACTTCTAGTTATGTTTAAATGTACTGGAAAGTTCCAGCCCATTCCTAAACCATGGGAAATAACAAGGAGTCTCCCCCAAACAAAAAATCCAGTGTGTTGCTTTAGCTCCCCTACTATCTTTGAGTTGAACACTGAGAAAGTATTTGAAGAAGTGTCAAAACATATCACAAGTCCAGTTCCTTGATTTACCACTGACAGATGGTCAGAATGACTACATTCAATCAAAGAACTATACGATCGATAGATCGATGCTAATTTTTATGGGGGGTTCTTTATGTTTTGTTGACAGGGCAGTAGCTCTACTCAGCATGCTCATAAACTTAAAACCAAAAAACTGCAAACTTTAACTGGGTTCAATCCAAAACATAAGGTGGTTTTCAAAAGAGAAAAAAAGAAAGAAGGGAAAGCAGGACACGACATCCCCTGAGAAAGGAGGAGGAAAAAAAAGAATAAAACCTCACGACAAACTGGGGCTTCTTGCCACAATCTGAAGTGTGAAGCTTTCACACAGAGAGCACAGTGATGCCAGGAACAGGCAAACAGTGGCAAAGGGAGCTATGCCTCCACAAGGTCTGGCCCATTCGAAGAGGGATGAATGAACCATAGCAGCATCTGACCTGGCAGCCATTTCTCATTAACGCCAAGCTGAGTCACACTGTGGGACCCATAAAGCAGAACTTACAATGGTGTGCTTGTTGCCTAACAAACTCTCTTAGCTGACCTGAATAGGGAACATATTTGGATAGAAAGCCAGCAGGACAGACCTGGGAAAAAGGGGGACCCTCAATGCTGCTTTTTTGAGGTATCGAATCATGTCCGTGACCAGGTTAAAATAGGGAGCTGATATAATGTAGGTGTGGGATTATGGACTTATCTACAGGAGAAGGGCTGCACTTTTAGTTTAGCACAGAGGCTGTTGCAGTGGAAAACGTATGGCTCATCATGAATTCTCTGCACCAGGGGTGTAACCTGGCCTGGGAAGATTTTTTTCTTTAGCCCCGAATAATTCTCCACTTGCAGGGGTTTGTCACTACACTACAAGATGGCAGTGTTGTAAAATTTTGTATCTTCAGTGAACAGAGGCGAGACCAAGACAGGGTTTACAGGAAATTACATGGAAATACTCGTGTCCTACTGGCTGACAGCTCTCGATTCTGCTAAACGATAGCTCACACAGCCTGTTAGTGTGAAGGGGAAATGGATATATGCTGATTTTGAATAATTTTTTTTACCAGTTGAAACCGAAATGCTGAGCTGTAAAAAAAAAAAAAAAAAAGAAAAAAAGAAAAAAGGATGTGTTAAAAACTCGTGTAAATATGAGTTCCAAGTTACATGAACATGATATGAGCAGAGCATAAATAGTAAATTGCCTGCACTTATATAGCACCTTTTAACCTTAGCAGTTCTACAAAGTGCTTTACACTGTTTCTCATTCACTCACACACACGCACACACACACAGCAAGACCTGGGGTTCAGCGTCTTGCACAAGAACACTTCGGCATGTGGAGCCATAGTGAGCCATAGTCGCCCCATAAGGGCAGCTAACGTACTTTGTAGGTAATGTAGCGGTTATACCAATACAATGTTAGCTTTGTTGTGCCTCCCCATGGCTAGTGACACCAAATTAGCCAAGTCTTGTGTTAGATTAGTTTTATATTTTATCAGTCAGGTAGTCCTGCAAACAGTGAGAACAACCAAAGCAAGATTTATGATAAATCCAAGTCCAATTTTCACATCTTTAAAGCAATCAGCAGACACGCACAAGAATTCAAATGCATGGAAGCAGTTTATTTAGAAATACTTTTTTTTTTAAAGTAAGTTTTTTTTTTCCTGACGGAGAAGACTCTGGCCTCAGCCCCAGATGATTAATACTTCAGCGGACGCCCCTGCTTCCGCAAACTGCTGCAACCCTTAGAAACCGGTCACACTTCAGTAACTCAAAAGCAAGGAAATCAGAATACATTATCAGAAGATGAGATATTAAAGAACTCCGGTTTCCTCCCCCAGTCCAAAGACATGCATGGTAGGCTGACTGGCGTGTCTAAAGTGTCTGTAGTGTATGAATGGGTGTGTGTGTGAGTGTGTATGTGATTGTGCCCTGCGATGGACTGGCACCCTGTCCAGGGTGTACCCCGCCTTGTGCCCGATGCTCCCTGGGATTGGCTCCAGGTTTCCCCGTGACCCTGAAGAAGGAGTAAGCAATAGAAGATGGATGGATGGAGATATTACAGAGAATTTAAATGTAACTGCCGACCAAATCGTTCAGATTTAGAGCACTGCTTTGCATGCAAGGCTTGACTAAACAAAGCTAGTTTTGCCAGACTGTCTTCATGCACCAATCAAATTTTGTTTGCCTTTAATAAACTTTAATAAAAAGCTTAATTAAAAAAAAAAAAAACAAACAAACAAACCATGTGCTCCATTTGCCAAAACTTGGCTCTGCATATTTAATTATGTTAGCCTTATGATTATGGAGAGGCCAGAGCAGCCAAACTGCACGGCACATTTGTATCATTACCCCTCAGGAGATATACTTATCTCTGTATGCTACACTGAGTAGCTAATCAACTCGCTGAGAGAGTGCAGATACAACACACACACACACACACACACACACACACACACACAGTCTAGTACCCATGCTAGCCATCCAAGTCACTTTGCAAACGTCAAGCTTTGCTCTGCAGTAAAGCGTGCTCCATCTCACACAGCAAAGAAAAATGTGTCAGGGGTGACAGAGCAGCTGTTCATTATTCACCCTAAACTCAGAGTCTCGGTCTCGGCCATATCTTACTCTCAACACAGAACACACCAATCGCAATGGAGCATTTTTTTGTTTGTTTGTTTTTAAACCTTGCAGTATTTTTTCTAGTTAATTAAGAGAAGGTACACCGCCATCTTGCCCCAACCAAAGTGACGTGAACACACCTGACAACAACGTTCCAACTCGTAACTACGAACTTCCCAGGAGGACTTGAACGCACGGTAATTCACATCTAGGAGTGCTTCCATGGATGCAGTGTGTCGTCAGTTCGTTTAAGCAGGTGTGAATACAGTGGAGCATGGTGTGATGCGACCCTGAATTAACTTCATGATGTGAACCCAACCAGTTGTGTATTTTGCTAAATTTTGTCTTGTGTAGATGCGAGCTTCTAAACTGACCCACGAGGCACAAACTGAGCTGAAGGAGAACTGTAGCACTGAAGAAATGCGAGGTGTTCTAATTCACAAAACATTTTTAAAATAGTTAATTATATAATTATCTAATAATTTATTTATCATTAGCTCCATGTTGTCTGTGCTCGTCGTCATTCTTACACGTTTTTGCCGCCGGTTGTTTTTCTTTTCTTTTTTAATCATGTTCGGCATGAAACCAAAACACAAAGCAAACAATCTGGTTCTGCTCTGATGTGGACTCGACAAACAAACTAAAGTGTGAAAAGCACCTCTAATTCTCACATCTTAAAATAATTCTTTAGATAGACGGTCATCTGGAGATTCCCCTCCGCAATTTGCATAAAAACATTACTCATCACTAAACGAGAAAAACAGCACTCGATGAGAAATGGCTGAATCGAAAACTGTCCAAATCACATACAGGGAATGTTTTTCAGAAAAGGAAGTCACCAGCTTCAGGAATTTACAAGAAACCTGGGCATACCCACAAAACCAACTTGCAGCATAACAACAGAAAAAAACATGACCTGGAATCATATGAAGTGTCTTGTGACAGTAGAGTTGGTTTGATCCAAAAGCAGGAAGTTTCCCCGAGTTGTTGCCCAGCTAAAAACACGAACAGCCTTGGCCTTGACCTAGATTGGACCAAGGTTTAGTGGAACCAGGACAGAAACATGTAGGTCTGTCAGTAATGCTTGCAGAAGTAAAATGGGATCGTAAATAAACCTAACAAGTTATTAGCTGTAACCAAGCTCATTATAAAACTGAAGGTAATTATATAAACCACGGCTGCATGTCCTCTGTTTTGAACAGCAATGGAGATACGTATTGAATTCTTGTACAGCGAAATAGCCCTGATCATCCACACATCACGTTAATTTCATCATTTAAGCCACGCTCATGTTTTGTGAGTGAAGATAATCGATGCGTGGAAGTCTAGCATGGCTTTATCTGTTTGGCAAACACAGATGAGGGAAGATAAGATGCATCATAGAAGGATGTAGTTTCTGCTCCAAGGACAGACAACAGGATATTACAGTTCATACAGGACTCTAAATTGTGTTATATCTTGTAATTTCCCATTAGTTTATTTTACTTTCCTCAATCTTAAAGCTGCAGAAACCACGACAGACTTTTAACTTGATGGCCACTGCGATGTGGAATCTAACAGTGATTTCTGATACAAGCGTCTCAAGCCTAAAACTGCCATCACGCAGGGGATTGAATGGGGGGGGGGGGGGGGGGTGCGCGCTTGTAGTTTCCCCCTCGCTTCTGAATCCCGTGCCCGCTTTCAAATTATCGGCAACTCAAGTCAGCAACTGCTTGAATGGTGGGTTCATTATTATTCTTAATGAAAAACACAACAACTACAAAACAGTACAATGACAAACTCGCATATATTAAGCATCGAACTTTTGAAACCAAATCTTCCACCACTGTTTTGTCAGCCAGCTCGCCTCACACTCGTCACGTAATAAATGAAATCTGACTCCTGCTGGTCTGTGCTGTGACTCATTCGGCTCATGCTGAATTGAACGCATTCAGTTTTTAATTGTAGCGTCCATACTCTAACTGAACTAAACGATTATTACTATAAAAAGGCAGAACGACAGTGGGGGCGGTGCCGCGGTGGGAAAATTATGTAATCGGTGTGCAGCTCCAACACCGGGAACACCGACTATCGCAGCAAGCCTGTGATTTCTGGACTCTACTTGTTTTGCTTTGTTTCCATAGCTTTCCCATTTTGTTTTCCTAACTGTGGCGTCCAGAATATGGAAATAGTAAGCGTCAGTATTTACGCTCAACTGAAACTCTTTCATACGCATTTAACGCCAACCGAAGTTCAACACTAAGCAACGAAAATTCAGAAATGGAGCCCTAATCTTTAATTATTGTGCAAGTTCATCTTTTTATTTCACATTGCCCATGACTCATTCATTCCAAGGATCCTGGAGCTTCATTTCCATGGTTTTGTCACTAAATATATTGTGTAAGATGTGTATTGGACTGTTATAAACACGTGTTACCACTGCGTGTGATCCAGTTACTAGCCTGACAAAAGCAGCGACACTGGTTATAACGCTTTAATGAGCTGCTTTCTTTTCAGTGCTTCATTTTAATCACATTAAAAACACATGCAGGGTAAAAACAAAGAGAGGCAACACAGGCCTGTGTTAAAGAAAAGATAAAAACTTTGCTTCTGTTGTGTTCTGTGACCAGCTCCTGGGAGTGAACGGACTCTGCTCGCATTTATCTGTCGAACCGCTATCTGAGCTCTCCGAGCTGTGAAAATGATTAAAATGCACACCTCTATATAGCTTCCATCAACAAATAAATAACATGGCAGACCCCTAGATCACACTACAGCAACCTCAGTTTCTGCAGCTGCTACTGTAACTATGCTGTAACGTCTAGCATGTTTAGAACTTTATCATACATGGTGGCTATCAGATGGACAGAACAACGTGGCATTGCTGACCAAAAGTTAACCAAACAACTGTCCAGTTCCTTTTTCCAAGGCCTCTCTCATTCAGCTTACAACAACGTGAGAATTACTGGACATTTTATGGAAAAGACATTCTCAAACATAAATTAATGAAGAGGAACACTTAGCGGATGTGATTATTATTATTTTTTTTTTTTGCAAACATACTGCAAAGAAAATGACTGATGGCATGAATCTTGGCTACTGTGAACATTTCATATCACATCATAACACCCCTATTGACAAAAGTACAATTTCAGTTCTTCCCACAAATCTCACAGGAAGTATTATTTGCTTTTAGGTTCGTTTAGTTACGTACGATGTGAAACACAACCAAATCACGTAAGCAAACAAACAGCAAATGCGACGAGGTTTTCACTTCATGACCACACTTTCTTTTTGAATTAGTGAAACTTCTGAGCTCTACTTTGTAAACTCAAGAGTCCATTGAGAGAGACAAGAGCACAAAATTGTTGTTATGGCAGGACAATTCACTAAACTCAGAGGCTTTACACTACGCCTGGAAGACCGCAGTCCTAGCCTCCACCGTTCCACAGTCCAACTCCCCTCCTACACACACACACATACATACACACACAGCTGTCAAGTGTCTGTCTATGGTCCCACAGGTGAGGAGTCTCGGGTCAGTGGGTGGCTTAAGAAAGCCGTGGCATTCTCAGTCCCAGAGGCCCTGTTTGTCCGCGGATGGAGTCCGTACGCTCCAGGATCAAGTTCTCAATATATGACTGTGCTGTGGATTTTCTTCCCACTCTTCTAGAGCTCTTTCTGTAGACAAAGCTCCACATACCTCATTAACGCCATGAGAAAAAGGGGAGGGTGAGGGAGTGCAGAAGTGATTTGAGCACGGGCTTGCTGTCGTCAGACAAAGAGGGCAAAAAATACTGTTTGTGTGATTAATTCCAGTAAATTCGACAGCCAACCTTAGGACTCTGCTCACTGCTAGTGTCCTCTGTATACACAAACACATATCAAATGACTTGATGTTTGTGTGTAGATTATACTCGTTATCTTCATCACTGCAGTACCAAAAACCAGGATTCCTGAAGTAAGTAGCCGTGTTTAAATTTGCTCTGCTTCAGGGTGATGCGAATCCTGACGCAAATTATACACTGACTGAGGCGCAGTCTGGTTTATAGTTTAAAGCGTTTTACTAGGGGAATTAGTAATCATGCACAGCTGACAGAACACACAGTTATGTAGAAACAAAAATCTAAAGCGTTAACCTGTCAAACTCTTCTGCTGTAATTTAGTCACCTCATGGTTAAACGTCTTCAACCAGCAACAAGAAAACCCATGTCACACTGCTCTTCATCTCCCTCCACTGGCTTCCTGTAGCCGCCCGCATTAAATTCAAGGCCTTGATGCTCACCTACAAGACCTTGTCTGGAACAGCACCCCCTACCTCAACTCTCTCCTGAAGGCTTACGTTCCCTCACGCGATCGATCAATGACCGATACCTAGTAGTGCCTACTCAGCGTGGCTCAAGGTCCCTTTCCAGAACCTTCACACTATCTGTCCCTCAGTGGTGGAATGAACTTCCAACCTCAATCCGGACCGCACAATCTGTCACGATCTTCAAAAAAGAGCCAAAGACCCACCGTCCGTGAACACTTAACTAACCCATATAAAAAATAAATAAATAAATAAATAAACAAACACACACCTTACTCTGCACACTTTGCTTCTTCTAGAGATCAATTAAAGATCTTGTATGGCAGCACTACTTGTATTGTTCCCTGTTTGATACATCGCTTTGCTTGTATTTTCTCATTCGTAAGTCGCTTTGGATAAAAGCGTCTGCTAAATGAATAAATGTAAATGTTAAACATAGAGAGAAAGGATATCATTCAGACTCGAATAATATCTTTTACATGTGATGCGATGGCTGAACACCACAGCGCATAGATGAAACATTGGCCAGCGATTTTGTTCACTTTTTTTTTTGATGGCACCAACCCGATCTGCTTGATGATCATATATACCTGTTCATTTCCTGCAGTCTGTAGTAATGTACCAACAAGCTAACCACATTACATTATGTTTTGCCTAGTCAATCAAGTTACCAGGCAACTAAAACATGGTCTGGGGAACACATTGCTTTTACTTGTCTGTTAATAATACATTTATGGGAGTTGTCCACCACTGTAAAAAAAAATTAAATAAATAAATAAATAAAAAATTCATACTCAGCTTACTGTTGCATTTCTGTGTGTGAATCACATCCTGTTAGATCTTGTGCTAAACACATGACAGTCTCTGAGAATAATGTAAAAGAAACTCCGCACCTGAAATCCACTAATGTATCCTTGAAGAGTGCTGACTTCCCAGCAGCCTCATTAATAGTCAGTACTATTGGGCATAGTGAAGCAGCATTAGCAGAACATTAGCTTGTTAGGCGAGAGACAGACGCTGAGACTTTATAGGGAAAGACGGAGATCTCCTCCATGAGGACTGATGCTAGAAGAGCCATTCATGCTGAACAGGGCTTGTTATTATGAAGATTTTCTGTCCCAAGTCTAACAGCAGGACAAGTGCATTATTATTATTATTCAACCAACTGAATCAATAACGCCTTGAGCGCAACAGAAATTATTGAAAGAATGCCCAGAAAAGTGCAGCAGTCCTCATTCCAGCAATAATGCACTGAATCCACCTTAAACTGTGATTCCTTGGTGTGCATTTCCCTGGCTTTATGGGTAATGCAGCACTGGAGCACCTGCATGACTAAGAATTGAGTGTTTTGCCAGGCAGGTTAAAGCAGAGATTCTCATCAGGCCTCACAACAGAAGAATCTTGGAACCAGATTTTGTAGTTTGACCACCAACATACTCAGAATCAGACTTCCCCAATCTGAAAGATTTCCAAGTACGTAATTTCTAACACAGATTTACCACAAAGTCTGAACCTGGCTAACTAGTTCATATTAAAAACTATCTGAAATTTGAATCTCTAATATCCCTGAACGTTAGATCAAGAAGGAAAAAAAAAAAAAAACAGTGCCTAAGAAGAACAAGAAAAAAATTCATGAAAACCATCATGAAGAAAGGTGAAAGTCGCTTTGGACAAAAGCATCTGCTAAATGAATAAAAGAATAAATGTAAATCCTTGCTTCAGTAGACAACAAACTACAGCGGGCTGAGAAATGGACTAGTGGATTTTAAATCAGGCATTTACGCAGATGTTCTCTCTCCGACCCATGATATCATCTGTCACATTGGCTGTGCTGCTGCACTGCACCCCTCCCTGCCTCCAGGGTTTTGGAGAAACGACTCCTACAGACATTTGCAGTTGCATTACTAATGGCCTCCCACTATTTAAAGACTAGTGTGTGGCAACTGTTGGGGGTAAAAATGCCTTGATGATGAGATAGATTCGAGGCGAATGGCCAGACTGGTTCGAACTGACAGGAAAGTCTTTGGTAACACAAATAACCACTCTAGTGTAATACATCCATGGTGAGCAGAAAAGCATCTCAGAACATATAACACTTCAAACTTTGAGGCAGATGGGTTACAACAGAAAAAACCACATCCTGTCAACCAAGAACAGTAATCTGAGGCTACAGTGGGCACAAGAGCACTGAAACAGGACAGCGGAAGACTATGGAATAAGACCATCCAAAAGCTCAAGGTACCATAACCTACCATGGCATTTCAGGGGTGGACAAATCGCCAGCTCAGGCACAGCAGACAAGCAGATTAAATGTTTTCTTATTCATAGTTGTCTGGAGGACAAGTATGTTTAACAACCTGAAAAATACATGAAACCCTACTCCTTATCAACTTTCACAAAACAAAACTTTCATTTGATATGCATGCTTAAACTTATGGTGTGACGCACCTTAACAACGGTGTGAAGCACCTCAACACTGTAACTAGTGTGAATGCTACTACTTCTGAATCCCACCACCTGATGCACTACACGCACGAGGGCTGGGGTGCAGTCTGGTTGAAGGTACAACGGTTGTTACTAGACAAATTATTCAGCATGCATGGATGATGGATCTTTGTCTCTTGACAAAACCATGCAAAAAAGAATTCCAGTGCAATGCGGTTATGTAAATCTTTTGCTGTAAGCAACAGTAACACCAAATGAAACAAAGTCACTAGCAAGACTCAAATAACGTCTTTTGTGGCAATCCGAGGACAGAACATCCTACACTTTTTCATTTCTCTAACTCTGTATTAATGCACTTAACTAACTAGCTAGCTAACTATCTAACCACTTTTGAGCTTAGTCACCAAAATTTTAGGGGACAGGCACACACCGAATTAATACATTTATGATTCGTCCACCCCTGCATCTCATTTGCAACTTCCCATTAACATGTTATTACTTCCCAATTATTTTGTGTTTTGATAAACACCAGCAGATTCCCACAACAGTTCACTGTGAGGAAACTGTAAATGTGAACAGCATATTTAATGTCCTGATTCGCAGCAGGTTTACATAATTGCACATCTGCGTGTGCTGTAACACGTTTGAAAAAGGGTAGGTAAGTGTCTATTAAGTCATAAGGGAACTGAGGATTGTCCACTCAATAACAACTGGCATGACTAGTCCCTGGTGAGACGCTGGCTGGCTTTTTCCATGTTTCCATAGGAATGCCTCATGAGACAGAAAAAAGGCCCCATCGAGCCCTGTTCTCCACAAGGATCTTCCTGAACTGAAGTAATCGCCTTCGACATGCAGTTCTCTCTGCAGCAGATGTGAATACTGTTTCATGCGAGCCTCAATAGAATTCCTGGTACTCTGGTTTCCTCCCCCAGTTCAAAGACATGTGTTGGCGGCCGAGTGGCATTTCCATCTTGTCCGTAGTGTGTGAATGTGTGTGCAATTGTGCCCTGTGGTGGGTTGGCACCAAGTGGCACCAGAGTGTCCCCTGCCTTGTGCCCCCGAGTTCCCTGGGATAGGCTCCAGGCTCCCTATGACCCCGTGTAGGATAAGAGTTATGGAAAATGGATGGATGGAAATATTTGTATTAATATTATTTGTTACTACAAGTAATAAATCTCTATTTATGTACACAATATAGTATATACACTGTACTGCACAAAAGTCTTAAGCACCATAATTGTCTTCTGCATTGCTGTGCCAGTAAAAAATAAATGTAAAATGTTGCAGAGAAATGCTTGTAATGTCATTAAAGAAAATGAGGAACTATGAAACAGACTTGAAGAAACTTGAGGAAAAAGAAGCAAGTGTGATAGCCAAAGTCTGCAGAAGGACTGGGGCAGGTTCTCCAAGAATCTTGGAAAAACTGACCACCTAATTTCCTTATAAAACTGCATGGCGGTGTACCTAAGACAAATGATGACATTTAAAGACCAAAACTGTGGTCACGCCAAATATCGGCATGGTCTTGCTGAATGCTGTTAACTGCACTTTATAGTCCATCCATCCATCCATTTTCCGTATCACTTATCCTACACAGGGTGCCTGGAGCCTATCCCAGGGGACATCCTGGACGGCGTGCCTGTCTACTATTAGAAATATTCTGGTCTCTCGCTCAATTTTTTTTTTATAAATTTGCTTTCCGGTATATTGTGTATAATTTGCAGGTGTCAGAAAGCCGCTATCAATATGCGGGACGCATGATGTCATGTAATACTCACAGATAACAACAAATACATTTTGCCCTCTACTGGAATAAAAGCAGTAACTTCTCTCCACCTGGTTTATAAGCAAAGACAAAAATAAAGCAATTGAATATAAAGTATACGGATTCTGGAATAAACAAAAATCGTTATAAATAAATAAATAAATAAAAATCGCAATAGTTAAGTAAGTCAATTTTTTTCCTCCCACCCCTACATCTTACACTAACAGACGAGTTAAAACGATCCCACATACAGTTCAGAAATATCTGCTACAGAACACTGTTTAATCTGTTTCCCATAAGCACTCAAAAGTTACACCACAATGATGCTCACAAATTTATCTGCCTGAATACTTGCCGATGCTAAAAATAGAGTCGCGCTCACTTTTGGTGTACGCTCGAGAGATTCTGCACATAGTGATGGCTCCCCTGACAGCGCAGCGGGATGACACAGTCATCCTTCTGGAAATTTACAGCCACTTTGTTGGGAGAATTTGCTTTTAATACTTCTCAGATGATTGATGTGTACATGAGAACATTCTTCTACAAAGACAGTAAAAAGTGAAGCGCATCTATTAAAGTAAAAAAAAAAAAGGACACTGAGGATAGTGAATAACACTCTGATAATAAAATAAGGCGACTCAATGTGGAACTCACCTCTTCTTGCACCATACGAGTCTTTTAGGGAACAAATAACACACACTAGTAATGCAATAGGAAATGTGAAACAAATGCAGAGACATAATGGAAATTTATCCCACTGGGACCAAGCAAAATAGCCTAATTACTCACATGGTCATGACGGAGGGCTGTAACACGATAACTTGATCAGAAGCGCATGACTATCATCCATAACTTCCTCAAAATTTGGCACTACATTCTCTTACACTAAATCTTCTTTAAAATCAAATAAGAGGGATGAGAAAGTGTTTTAATCCCCATTTAATCCTACACCAAGCAGAGCTAAGCAGAGCTTAGCTGCAAAATAGCTACAAGGCTGCTAAATAAATATAATGCCAGATATTTACAGCTTATAAAACTTTTTTTTTTAAGGCAGAAGAACTGTGTTTAACAGGAACAACTGTACACCTGCCCAGTCATGCAATTATCCAAATCAGCCAATCATGTTGCAGCAGTGCAATGCATAAAATCCTGCAGATACTGGCCAAGAGCTTCGGTTACTCTTCACACCAAACATCAGAATGTGAAATTGTGATCTCAGGGACTTTGATTGTGGCATGGTTGTTGGCACCAGACAGGCTGGTCTGAGTATTTCAGAAACTGCTGGTCTCCTGAGATTTTCACACACACTAGTCTCTAGAGTTTACACAGAATGGTGTGAAAAACCAGTTCTGCAGAGAGGTCAGAGGAGAATGGCCAGACTGGTTCGAGCTGACAGGAAGGCTGTAGTCACTCAAATAAGCACTCTTTATAACTGTGGTGAGCAGAAAAGCATCTCATATCGCACATGTCAGACCTTGAGGCAGATGGGCTACAACAGCAGAAGACCACATCAGGTTCCACTTCTGTCAGCCAAGAACAGGAATCTGAAGCTACAGTAGACACTGAAATTGGACAGATAAAGATTGGGAAAAGACCAAGAAATGTTTTTTCCCCCCCAAATCTCTGTCCAATGCAATATAAATCCATTATATACAAGTTACAGGAAACAACAAATAGATACCATTTATTAATATTATTAGGCTTCCCCTGCTTCCTTTCCTAATATAGGTCTTAGTGAAGTTATAGGTCTTAGTGAAGGTCACATGATTTAATTTAGATCAACAAAGTTACATGGTAGGTTAAAGAAAGGGGTCATTGTGTACCAAACATCCAAAACAAGCTTCAAACATGAAGTAAAACTACGGGGAGTTCCAGTATCTGTTAGAAAGACAGATATGCTAACTGTGGTAAGACAAACATGGGTTTTTATAAAAAAAAATTTAAAAAAAAAACCCTGACAGTATACTTCCTGAGCAAACTTGTCTCTGAGGAGGTGAATGATTAGCCAAGAGTTCATTTTCTTCTTTTTACTGGAGCTGAAAACATGTCAGTAACAGCTAGCATCAAGACCCTCCAGAGCATCTGGTTAGCATCACTGTAGAACTCGGGCATAGAAAGGTCATGTGAACAACCTGCATGACTGCACTGTACTGTACTGGTCTAAGCTACAGACCCTAATGATAAAGCTGCCTAAAGAAATTGCAAAACAAACCAAAAAAAACTGGTCACTATAGCAGCAGTGATGAGCAGAATTAAACAAGTTGTGATCAGAATGCTTTCCAAAATGTCAAAGTAAATAAAACTCAGCAAGAGAGAGATTAATACTGTCCTGGACTGACTCGGTGGAGAAACAGTTCCATCATTACTTCTACTCACTGTAACAGCAAAAGACAGCTGTGCTGTTCGTACTACAGTGTCTGATGTTTAGACCTACAGCAAGGGAAGTTACAGTGCATTAGCTTTATTTAACAAACCTGTCTGGGGGAAGAATTATCATAATATATCTTCTATTTTCTTTACATTTAGAAGGGATATGTTGCCAAAATTAGTCTCTTTTGAGTTTCTATGTTTAGTCCAGGTCAAAATGAAAGTTAAAATTTATACACGGAAAATTCCAGCATTAGGGGCGTGACATTTAGATGTGGAAGATGTGAAATGTCCGGAAAAAATAAAATCAGACAAAATTAATATTATGTAAGGAATAAAACACGAGCAAAGAAAGCTGTGAAAATCTGACTTTATTGTTTAAACTTTTGATTTTCTGTTCAAAAAATTCACAAAAATACTCTGCACTCATGGATATCAAACAACTGCATTGATCCCCCACCCTTTTTTTTCGAGTACACCTGGGTGACTAGGAACAGGAAATTGTTAAACTTCCTGTTTCACAGGTGTATAAATATGAGGTAATACATAGGCCAAATTCCCTATTTGGATTTTTTTTTAATTTATTATTTTATAACATTCGTGAAAGGTCAAGGCTAACATGTGCATCCATCAAGATAAGTGAAGACAGCCAGCATTTTTTCCCCAAACTGCTGCTCATGCTCAATCACAGGGCCTTGTAAAACATTCAGAGGAAAGTTCTATTGACCTTCTTCCACATATATGAGCACACAGACTACACAACTGACTAGTGTCGCTGTGATTGACAGGGGAGAGGGAGACAGAGAAAGAACGAGCACAGACAATTTTGCTCCCTTGGCTCCCAAACACTGATGGCGTCAAGATCTCTGTTAGTTCCAGCTTTCTCTTACGTTATAACAACTATAAACAGAGATTCGCGCATTTGCTTCTCTTGTTTTTAAAAATGCAGCTTGTCATGCTACTGTGAAACCGGAAAAGTGCAAACTCCTGTCTTGAAGACTTTCCCATGGCAGAAAACTTACTGACCATTACAAAGCACTGACACCCGAGACTCCTTCCATCTCCTTTTAACCCTTACACCATGTCAACAATTATACATCTTTATTATATGCAGTTTCTACCATACAAGTTCTTGTGATTGCACTGTTACTATAGAAATAATAACATATTAGAATGTGTTCATTAATATATACCTGGGATTTGAATTACTCCCAGAAATTTATCAAGACCTTCTGCCCAATCAGAACTCAGCAATGCTGTGGTATAATAATAATAATAATAATAATAATAATAATAATAATAATAAATACAGCATTATCAGAAGTACATTTGCACCTAAACACAGCAGAGTGCAGAATGGTTTACCTTCTACCTGCCTTCATGAGAAACATGCACTGACGTTGACAACTTAAAACTGGCTCCCTCAAAAAAAAACCCTGAAATTTAGTGGCATACGATCCTCCTGTGGTTAATGTGCATTGTTCAGAAAAAGAAGCAGGCCAGGTCAGATTCTAGAAATAGAGGGAAATGAATGCTTTGCGAGCTTATCCAGCGTGAGAGAAACTCGGTTAGACAAATGGAATTAGGTCTTCTAGGTTATTTTGTCTATGCTATGCTTGATACCCTGAGAATACAAGTGCTTTGACAGGTAAATCACTTAAGGAACCCTTCTGAGCCCACGCACAGGGCGAGATACCAACATTATCGCTAGCAGAGACTTGAATGACCCATTTTCTCAACGCAGGGTGTGTGTGTTAATCACTGTGAAACCAACATTCTCATAGCAAACAAGCAACAACCTAGCCTTGTGTCTCGCACTGTCAAGTTTCACAAGTAACTGCAGCACTCCTGTCAAGAGAGGGAAGGCAAAGTTCAAAGAACAATCACAAAAGATCAAGTCATGGGAAGCCATGACAGTGCTTTAAATAGCAATGATGAGTACAGCAGATCAGAATTCGTTCACAAAGCACATCATCACGCAGCTCGTTAATTTAAAGGAGTCATCTTTCCATATCTTCTGCACTAATCTGCTGAGACATTAAACAGTCTGAACAATTACTTCCTACAAGACACACTTCACCAACTTCCTGATCTTATTTGACAACTTCAACGAATCGTGATGTTGCCTGAGAACTGGATAAACAAGGAAAAAAAAACAAAAAAAACAAACACCACAATGATTTTTAATAATTACAATGAGCTTAAGCACACAATCCAACTGTAATAATAAAAAAAACAACAACAAAAAAAACCTTACACATTATCTTAAAAGTAAAATATATTAATAGCACTGGCTGATTACAGACTTAAATCAATATGAGGCATCACTGTTACTAACTAAGTATTAAAGTAATAACTTGGTGGCCATATTAAAAGAAAAAGGGAGATGATCACAGTTTTGCCAATCTGAACAGCCCAAAATACACAGGAACTGTCAGAGGGCCATTCCTGTACTGTAGAGATTCTGTATGTATCCTTTTTTTTTTCACATTTAGATCCCTAATCAGCAAGCCAGAGGTGACCGCGGCAAAGAAAAGCTCCCTGAGATTACCACTTGTGACTCAAAGCGAACCCGTCCTCTTCTAGGTGATGAAGTGTTCATATGAATCATCACAGTATACAGGAAGAGTAAAGTCAAACAGTACTACATGTGCTGAAATGATGCTCAGTATGAGCAGACTGTGAATAAGAGTCCTGGGATGAGCACAGAACATTCTTTATGATGACAGGAGCAGCTCTGAGAAGGTATAAATCTACAGGGTGAGATTAAGTTGAGATTATCCACTGAAGCAAGAGTAAGACTTGGACATAAACTGATCTTGGGAAATGCAAATCTTTACGGTGTCCATGTGGAACCTTCCACAGCCACAGAAAGCGAGTCATAAGTGCTGAACGCTCCAAGCTGAGGTAGATTACACCGAGAGCACACATTCTTAGAAAGCAACTGCACTATAATACAAATATAATAATATTAAGCTCTGGCTTAGTTACAGTTATTATTATACAAGTACTCCCAGTTCGTAAGCTGTATTACATTTGAATCATCTCAAGAATAAAACGTTGTGGGGCTCCTGCGTGTTCACCCTATGGGTCGGAGATCATGAGTTCGAATCCTGATGGAGCCGCAGCCATCTGTGTGCTGGAGCCCAAGAGAGCAAAACTGCCTGTGCTCTGTGGGTGCGAGGGGTGGCATACTCTCCCCCTGTCGATCACAGTGACATTCGCCAATAGGGCATGGTGATGTATCGAAATTATATCAATATCATGATAAATGATTTCACCATACACTTTTCTGAGATATCGTTGGTATGGTGATGTATTTTTTTTGTTTTTAATAATAACAAATTAAATGGTACTGAATGGATGCTGCCGATTTGACATCATTTAAAAATATATATATATATTCTTCTTTGTCTTTGTAGGCATTAAAGAAAAAGTATCATCAAACTCAGTTGAACAGTTTTTTTGTTTATTCTACTACTGCTGTGCAGACAGCTTGCTAGCTAAAATATATATTGTTACACCGCCCTGTGATGCAGCATGAGCAGCAGTTTGAAAAGATGGAAGGTGAAGGCTATCATGCACTTCCTCCGATACACATGAAGCTAGCCAACCACTAAGACTGGTGGCAGTTATATGATGGGGAGAATGATATGAAATAAAATAATAATTTACCAATACATCACTATGACTCACTCATTTTGTGGTTGTTAATTACGGTTTTTTTTTTTGTATTTTTTCTCTTTTCCTCTCCCTTCTCTCAGTAAAGTGCCAGGTGTGTAAACAGGACATACACTAGAACCAGATGCTTCAGTCCATAAACTGCTGTATGAGATGCCAGTTATAAAATGGCTGAAAACTACCTAATACACAGAGTGGCTCATTTGAAGCATGATAAGAAATCTGGTGTGAGTTTGAGCTTGTTGGTGTTGATGCTCCTCTCCTACTGTCCTTCACACGGTCACTGAGAAGGAAAAAACTCAAGGTCATCTGAATAATGCCGTGACATCCTCCCTGCTGCTAAATTCACCACTGACCAAAATCGGCCCCCTGCTTCATCATTCCTGACAGTGGAGACAAACATGTTTGTTTTAGGACACCACCAGCATTGTGTTTGTGCACATCCCCAAATCGCACACACAGATAATTAGGCCTCTCCCAGTCATTGCATAATCTCTTGGAAGAGAAAAACAGTTTAGAACTATATAAATACAACAATACAGCTATACAAACACATTTGGACCACAAAGCCTTGTTACAGCTTTCAGATAAGGAGACTGTTTAAAATTAATAAATAAATAAATAAATAAATAAATAGGGCAGTGGTGGCTCAGTGGTTAAAGGCTCTGGGTTACTGATCAGAAGGTCAGGAGTTCAAGCCCCAGCATTACCAAGCTACCACTGCTGGGCCCTTGAGCAAGTCCCTTAACCCTCGACTGCTCAGTTATATAAATGAGATAAATGTACGTCGCTCTGGATAAGGGTGTCTGCCAAATGCCATAAATGTAAATAAATTAAAACCACAATGAACAGAAGGAATGCAATCACTGCAAAAGCATATAGTTCGGAAGATTTAGTAAGTAAGTTTTATTTATAAAACACATTTAACACAGCAAAGCTGACCAAAGTGCTGAACAGAGTAAAGAAAAGTAAAATAGAAAATAGAATCAAACTAAATAAAGACAGACAATAGACAAAAATGTAAAAATGAGATTAAAATGCCTGGGAGAAGAGTTACGCTTTCAGCCTCTTTTTAAAAAATGATAATAGAAGGTACAAGGCGGATGTCCAGTGGCGACTGATTCCATAAACGAGGGTCAGCGACCGAAAAAGCTCTCTCTCCCCCTTAGTTTTTAAACGGGATCGAGGGACATTCAGAAGAAACCTATCAGAAGATCTTAGAAATCCGCTAGATGAAAGTGGTGTAAGATCTTTGAGATAAGAATGAGCTTGATCATTAAGAGTTTTAAAGACAAACAACAGAATCTTAAACTGAATCCTAAAATGGACCGGGAGCCAATGGAGTGGTGCTAAAATTGGGGTGACATGATCAAATTTCTTTAATTGTAAGATTTACTTACAGATGAATACAAACATGATGTCATGGTCTGTGTAAGCTCATAAGTGGAGCTGGAATTACAAATAAGTTTGAAACGCTTCATTACGCTACAAACAAAGGCTGATGATGGCAAACGGTCAACTACAGTGAAACGCTAACCCACACTTTACAAACACGTCTAAAGTACAAGTCTTCGCTCAGAACAGAGGCGTTACCGTATACCAGCACAATGCACGCTTTACATATGCTTCAATCCTTTTTAAACAGAGCGACAGAAAGCTGGATTTCAGTAGTGTTTTGCGTAACACCACAGGAGCAGCTAAGCCTGCACAGTGTCTAGCAGTAGCACCTCGGTTTTGACATTAGCGGCGTTATCTGCAACCAGTGCTACACTTTTTATCGTTTACCATCTCACACTGTTACTGCACTCAAAACCACAATGTAGTCACTTTCTACTTGCAATTTATTAAATGTATTATTTAATTGAAGCAGAGGCCTAATTAATCTAGCTGATTCATTTCTCAAATCCAACTGTTTACCCGCTGCTAATGAAAGGAATAAAACACAATAGGGCTTGCTGTTATAGGAAAATAATCAACAACAGGGTAATGTGATGAAGTGGAAGAACATTACCACCAACCTGTAACTGATTATTTTCCAATAACAGCACATCCAAAGTGTTTCGTTCCTCTTATACCACGGCAATTTGCCAGTGATTACAATTTTCTACTTAGTCACACTTTTTATCCACGTATAAATCAATCACATTTAATGCTGGGAAATCTGTTATCTGCTCTTGTTAACATTCTTATGTTTTAACAAAACACAAACAATCGTTTCCAACTTAATGAGACAAAATAAGACAAAAATTGAACCTTCTCATGCTAATGTGATGCCCCAAAGCGCAAAACCGTCAGTCCTGAAGACTCTCCCATGGCGGAGAACAACTTTAACTCTGACCGTTACAAAGGCTTCGATTATGTAGCGCGTCCACGAGACAACTCCCAGTGACAGAGCTTTTACTACAGAAACCGTGACGTATTAAATAATTTACATTTTTTGAGAGAATTAATATACACATGTGATTTGAATTACAGCCAGCAAAATTAGAAAATTAATCAGCACCTTCTGAGATCTCAGCAGTGCCATAAATATCCTTTAATGTGGTCCTGCTTTTTTGTGAATGTGCATTTTTACTGTGATGTACCAAAAATCCTGATACTGGCTTATTCTAGTCATTTTTATATAATTTCAACCCTAGTTTTAAATAACAATATATGGCATGATGGTCGTA
The DNA here is from genome assembly GCF_023375685.1 of Ictalurus furcatus. Taxonomy (NCBI): domain Eukaryota; kingdom Metazoa; phylum Chordata; class Actinopteri; order Siluriformes; family Ictaluridae; genus Ictalurus; species Ictalurus furcatus. The sequence continues at coordinate 13,500,099 of NC_071276.1, read as the reverse complement.
AGAGAAGCAAAAACAGTGAGGTTCGGTGGGCAAACACAAAGGAAGTGATCTCCATCATGGCACAGCGTGCTGCATCGTACCAGCATTCTTTTATAGGCTGCTGGAACGAGACAAAAGCGCACACAATCCTCCCATTCATTTCCAGCATGGCGTGCAGATAATGTAGATTGCAGCTTTGACATGGCCACATTACCAAACTGCCCTTCAGAAGTAACAACTGCACTAACTGGGAAAGTTATCGTACCTCTGTCTGAAGAAACTAGTTCAGACGGAATATCAGGAAAACTCTAAACGTGTCCGACTGCATTAAAGTGAGGAATGACTAATGAAACTTACACAAGTTCCACAACTGCTCTGACAAGTCCAACAAAGATGATGATGTCACCACAATTACACCAATATCAAATTTACCAACTGAGCAAATACCTGAAAGTCTTCTACTTGGTGTACTGATTTATTCAAAGAGAAAGGTGTTACATAGACATCATTCAGAGATGCACCCAGTACAGGTTCCATATATTATACACACACACACACACACAAACTGGTCAAAAGTTTAGACACACTCATTCTTTATTTTTATTTTTTTTACCCACATTTTAGAATGATAAAGTCATCAACACTCTGGAGTAACACAAACGGAACTATGGGAATTATTTTGTGATAAAAAAAAAAAACAAAACACTAAATAAATAAAAAAATAATTTAATATTTTAGCATCTTCAAAGTAGACGCCCTTTTTGCCTAGAAATTTCCAGAGATGTATTCTTGGTGTTTTCTCAACTGATTTTTTCAGGAATTTCCCTGAGATGCTTTTTAAACAGTATTAAAGGAGTTCCCACCAACGTTGGACTCTTACTGGCTGCTTTTCGGAATATTTCGCTCCAAGTCATCCATTTAAAAAAAAAAATGTTTTTTTTGTAAATAAAATGTTAGTTTTTTAATGAAAGAAATGAATATGTTGGTACAATTATATTTTTGTCAACAACACACATTTCAAACATTTAAATCATACACCTTCAGATCAAAAGGTTTTTAAAGATCATGAGAAACATTTCAGTCAAGTGTCTCCAAACTTTTGGCCGGTAGTGTGTGTGTGTAATATATATCACACTAATAATTTAAAACTCACAAATGCGTCACATTTTCTGGCTGCAAAACATCTAGTAAACGTACCTCCCGTCAGTGCTATGTTGTGCTGGCCACTGTTTTCCAAATGACTAGCGCTGTGTAAATGTAAATGCTGCGTTCCTGCGTACAAAATGAAGTACAGTGCGATCAATGCTGTGTGATTGACCTCTGCGTCCGCAAAGCTCTGACTACCCGGACAAATCACTCACACAAGCAGTGTACAAGCTTTTGGTTTCATTATTTGTGGTTGCTGGTTCAGTAGGCTGCTCATGTAGTGTCACCGGCGTCCAACCACCTGAAAGAAACAAACAGTACACCGCCTGTCTTTCACAAAACAAGTTTTCATTTGATACGCATGTTTAAACTGTAATGGTGTGATGCACCTCGATGCGGTAACTACAGCACACTCACTCGTTCTGAATCTATCACCCAGCTGCACTACACACATCATCCGAGGCAGCGTCTGCTGTCCAGCACAACTTTTACAAGCCGGATTAATTAGCGTGCACGCATCAGAGACTATTTGTTCAGAATCAGGAACGTGCAGGACGTCTCATAACTCTCCTGCTTGCATGCGGTCAATCCAAACATGGCGTGAAAAAGATGCTAGTCAGACTCGGTTCATATATTTAATGTGCAATGTGAGGAGGAAAACAGCACAGCTCCGGTGCTAGTATGATGTGCTCCATTTTCTTTAGAAGAAAATAAGGACTATGGCATTAATATAATCCTCCTCTACATTTAGTCTATATTAATGCACTTAATAAGTGAAGTTTCCCGCTATACATTACATTACTTTAGGCACAAAATTTTAGCTTAGTTACTTAACGTTCTGGCCAACCAAACATGGGCGCTTTCCCTAGGTAAATGATTACTGAATTTAATTACAAACTTAATGGATTTTTCCTCCGCTCTTCCAAGAGTTTTCTGTTACTTATCTATCTTTGCTGATCCATCTGTCAAACCACTGAAACAATGACTACATTTACATGGACAGCAGTAATCTAATTATTGACCTTATTCTGAATAAGACAATATTGTGATTAAGGTGTTTACAAGTTGCTTTTAGACTTCTCCTTTCATGTTCCCGTTTTACATGTTATAGAACAGAGATCGATTAACGGCACACGTCATTATCTCCCCACGCCACGCCCTCCCCTCCAGAATTTTACGTATCAACATACAATGCTTCTTCATTATGGGACCATATACAGTTTTGGGTGTTTCATTTTTAACTTTATGAAAGCTTCAAGTGCAGGTAATTATTTGTCGTGCTATACATGCAAATAGATGACTGCCTGAAGCCATGAGCAGCATCCAAAACCACATACTTACCTGAATACGTGTATTTCTCCTATTATATAGCAGGTAAGTACGTGGTTTCGGACGCAGCCGTGCTCTCTTGTTTGCCGTCAAACGGTTGAGCACTGCCGTGTGTGCACGTGTCCTGTCGCAGAATGCGGTGAAAACACGACGTTAATAGTGTGATTAAGGTGTGTACATGTCTATAAAGCACGTCGATAATGCGACTAAAACAAGAATACTCCACGTCTTAATTCGATTCGTGTTTACTTCGAGTATGACTTTAACCGGATTAAGGTCATCAATAATCGCTGTTTACATGCTAGTTTCTTAATCAGAGTATCGTCTTAATCGGGTTAATATCATATTATTGTTGTCCATGGAAACGTACTGAGTGTGAAATGTGCAAACAGCATGATCTTCCTGCTTCCAGTAGCATGTGTGTTCTCTGTGAATGCATTTCCCTCTCGTCTTTCAGCGTGGATGAAAAGTTTCATTTCTGTCATGAAAATGGCTTTTCAATATCCGTACTGGCCAAAGAGATCCATCTGTTGTGAAAACACCACAAAACAATTTAAAAACACAAAGACTTTCTCTACCATGTAAATCAACCACGAACAAATAAATTCAGCTTTACTGGCTGTTTGGCTCAAACAACCCCCCCCCCCCAAAATCCCCGAGTGCACAGAGGAGGAAGGAATGAAGAAAAAGGAACTTGCGAGACTCAGTCAAACTCTACAGATGTTTGTGTGACTCAAACTCAGCACTGGTAGAGAAATTTCCCAATTCTGTGCAGTCAGCAGGTTTCACAGTGCAGAGACCCTTTAACTGGAAACGCACAAAATGACATTTTGCAAAAAGGAAAGCTTTGCTACTCGCATTACATGAAATATAAGACAAGGGCTGAGCATAGTGTGGGTTTAAGTGAAAGAACATCTGACACAAAGCTTCGTAGTCCCAACGAGCTATATGTAAAAGATCATAAGTCTGTGCTTTATCATTTTTATACTGTAAAGCAAGGGCAAGCCCACACAAATATTAACCTTATTCTGAAACAATAGAGCTGCAAGAAAAGGAGAACATAATCACTTTAAACGAGACATGAAACTGTCCAGATTTAACTGTTTTGGTTTGTAATTGATCCTTTTGTTAATCACGCAGCCGTACAGAGGTCTTTAAAATGCACTTTATTCACAGGGTTTGTTGAGACTGAACACATAAAAGGGATGAACTACTACACCTGACGTATGTACTTTAATATCTACATTCTACCTAAAAGGTCATGTGACAACATATTAATTATGTTAGGTTCATACAGACACTATGCAAGTCAATTTGATTTCAAATGTCATATCCAGAACTCCTTAAAGTGCAAAGCTTTAGGAGCTTCTGAAGTCATCTCATTGGATTGTTTAAAAAAAAAAAAAGGGGGCATATCTTGACAAATCTTCTCTCATCCTCATCTCTGCTTTGCTTTCGTTTCAGGATTCACGGGGGGGGGGGGGGGGGACTGTGCTACAGTCTTTCCTGTTAAAACAGGGGAATTTGACTAGTGGAGGGTGGGAGATTTGACTCCATGATTCATGAAGGCCAAGCAGCTGACGTGCGTAGGACTGCAACAACAGGATGGCCACATGCTAGGAAGACCGAGGTCAAAGTTCACCCTCGAGGGTACTGAGCTTTATTCATGGTATTTCGATAGCCTATTTTTAACCGGAAAATTTTCTCTCTCGTATATATTTTTAGTGGCTCGGATTTGTAGTACGTTTACAATCTAGAACTTTTACACTTGATTTAATTCGATATTACCATGCTTTAAATGGGTTCCTGTGGCCTACTGTAAAGTCTCTTCACATCTTTAACATTTGTCTGGAGGGGGGGAAATCGTGCTGTTCGGTGCTTTTTTTTTTCCCTTCTTCACGTTCCTCATGAAGTAAATGTACCGGTGTATATCTACATCACAACATCCAACCAAAGAGCTTCTGAGCATTCTCACTTCACTCGTACGCTCCAGTAATTTCATTCGTCTTTATATACTTTAAAGCCGGAGGCATTTTCTGATCGTAAGCCAAGTCGAGCTGTAGTTTTATGCAAAAAAAAAAATGATGTAGGACAGAACAGTACTCGATGCGATTACGTACCTTCATCTAGTTCCCTTACTCCTATTCGACTAAACCGCACAAAATGTTCCTGAAGGTGGAAGGTGAAAGGTGACAAGTGTTTGTACCTGGATAGATCTTTTCTTCTCCAGAGAATTTATGACCCACATTAGTTTTACTGTATTTAGTAAAGGAACCATTTATAGCAGGTATGGAAAACGGGTCTAGATATTAATAAGATAAGAGTCTAAGGGGTTAAATGATGAGAGGTTCCCTCCCCAAAGTTAGGAACCTGATCAGTTAAAGTAATAGAGCTGAGTCAAGAAAAAGAAGGAGCTGTCAAAGAGGATTAAGATTATAGATTAACCTAGTAAAGAGCTGTCAAGTGGAGTACATGGAGCAGGCCACTGGTACACACCTCGGACTATGGGGTGTTTGGGGAGGAAGAAAAAAAAAAGCAGATGGATGACGAGCTCGAGGTGAAACTACATTCACAGCTAATTAAATATTAATGCAATAAAATGAGCTGTTAAATAATAAATTTTTAAAACAAGCTTTACCGCAAGACTAAATCCCTTCATTACCTTCTGCAATGAGCTCGTCCACTGTGACCTGGTATCTCCCAATAGCGAACACTTTCCCGATGAAGTTGCTGCCTCCGGTACCGGAACCGGAGCCCGAACCACCTCCCAGTCCTCCGCTCTCCGACTTCGGCATGCGCGAAAACTTCTTCATTCTTTCTTCTTTCTAGCGAATATTCCTCCCCGAACGAAAACCAACCGTTCTCACCACTTCTATCTGCTCATCTCCAGCCTTATTTAGTCCTGCGAGCTCTGTGTATGTGTGTGTGTGAGAGAGAGAGAAAAAGTCACTTGAACACCATGATAGACTTCCTCCAGCGGCTCAATCCCTCCAACTGTCGGCTACGCTTTTAACGCAACTACGACGTTACCGTAGCGCTCTTTACGCCGGTTACGCTAATTACGACTCCGACAGCGGATTGCTAGCCAGCTACGAACACCCACGGATTAATAACGTTAGACCTCTCGGCTCGGTAGCGAACACCACAAGTCAGGGGTCAGTTAGTTCTTCGTGTCCAGAACAAACGCGCAGACAAACAAACTCCTCAGCTCGGCGTGGATTAGTTTCCCCCAACACTCGGGTGGGTGTGTGGCCACTAGGCTAGGCGAGCTAACGTTAGCCAAGTGTTCTCAGAGTGGAGAAAACGCCTCCTCCACACTTCCCCTTTCCGAGTTAGCTCCTTAGCGTGCTAGCCACCCGCCTCAAAAAAATGCCCTTTTAGAAGGACAGCTCGTCTCATAAAGTCGGCATTACAGAGTCCAGACCTGCGGCTTGGCCCAAGTTTGGCGATGAACGCCGGTTATTTCGACCATAACCAGGCTTTCCGCTCACGCCTTCGACTGAAACTCCGTAACTCTGGTGACCGACTGAAGTGGGAGGTTTTGTTGTTACTCAGCGCGCGCCAACCAAACTCGAGCGCGTGTGTGGGTGCGTGCGCGAGCCGTGCTGCTGTAATGATTGGTGTGTGATCCACACGCTCCGGTTTCTGATGGGACGCCGCGGCTGACCGTCCGCCTCATCAGAGCCTCTTTTACCGTTTGGTTGAGGAAGATTTTGGGGAACGGCAAAGTGAATGAACAGATGAGGGATGAGTTGTGTTCCAGACTGAGTCATCTACAGTATATCGGGGCTTCTTAAACTTTTTTTTTTTGCAACCAGGCATTGCATTTCCAAGCACCACATTATGATATGATCACATCACAGATTTAATGTTAAGAACTATGGAAGGATAGCTATTTGCCTTCATATTAATTCATTCAAGCGTCATTAGAGCTTTTTATTCCCTCATCTAGATATGATAGCAACACTTCCTGGTTTCACGGAAATTGCCAATTAGATTCAAGTTAATATCAATTCTATCTGATTTTAGTTCTTTTGGATCAATCATTCATTTCAAGTGACCTGTCAAATCAGCTTACTACTATGGTAACCTAATACTAGGTAATAGTAACGACCACCACCTTCATGTAAAAATAAATGAATAAATAAATAAATAAAAGACCCCGCCCTGGATACATACATCACAGAGCCCACTTTGAGAACCATGGATCTGTGTAATCATCATTGTATGATCCCTGGCTCAGAGGCATGACTACAACCCAGTGAACACAGATTGCATTAGTATTTTGGTTCTCTTTGGGGGTTTTTTAGAACCATCTTATAACATTCTGGGAATGTTATAAGATATGTTGGTTAATAAAGTCAGTGTCAATTTTAAACACACACACAAACAGACACACACACACATACTATGTTCTCTTAAGGTTATATAACAACTGACAAAGAATAGTCACCAAAGGTTGCTAACCTAACATTCTGGGAACGTTCCTGTAACATTCTCTTCCTCGACTTTCTCAAAGATCACCAAAGGTTGTTTTTAAGGATAATTTTTTTGTAACCACAAACCGAATGTTCCTGTAACATCCTTTTAGGAGACGTTTTCAAAGTTCACCAAAGGTTGCTTACAATTTTTTTCCCCTGTAAATACAAAGTAAAGTCCCAAAAACGTCCCTGTAATGTTACCTTATGGGAAGTTCTCAAAGTTCAACAAAGGTTGCATGTAGGGGGGGGTTTTTAACCACAAACTACTGTTTTGGGAATGTTTCTGTAATGTTCTCTAAAAGGATTTCTGAAGGTTTGCCAGAGGTTGATTTTAGGTTTTATTTTTTGTATACATAACTAACGTTTCAGGTACCGACAGCCTGTTAAGATAAACATTTATATAGAAATTGTATTACATCTATAGGCCATTGTGTAAAATATTATTATAATAATATTATTTATAATAATAATAATATTATTATTATTTAAAGGTTATGGGAACATAACGTTTGAACGCTGAACTCAACAAACAATAAACGTTTCCAGTATGTTTTGGAAACCAATAATTGTTAGCTGGGAAAGTTCCAGGTTATTTGCTATTGTTGTAGTGATCACTATGTTTGTATGATCACTAAGTTTATTTATTTGTAATATTTAACTCTTAGTTTTAAACTCTTTGCAAGAATTTGCATCTAGAACCATTAGTCTAGGAACTCATACACCCTAACCCTCTTACACCACCCACCCCCACTCCAACTCGTCCACGCCCCCAAATAACTACCCCCAACCTACTTTGATCTGAGCAGCATTTGCATTTTCAGTTGTAGTTCACAGTCTCATTCTTTGAACTGTTGTTGCAGGATATACGCATTTAATTTTTACCTGGAAGGTGCATTAACCTTTTGGCACAGAAACGACGGGGGATGCAAAACTTTGCAGTCTGTATATGATGTATTTATGTCTAGATTAAACATATATATTGTACATTTGGCAACCAGTATATATTATTCACATAAAGCCCAAAAGGCAGGCAATTTTTTTTTTTTTACTTGAACATCTAGTCAAGCCAGGGCTGTTCCACATCTAGGAACATAAGCCCTCAAAACGGAAGCAGTATTCATACTTGCAGAATCAGGTTACCAGTTATGGTTGACTGGTAGAGAGATTGCATAATATAGGAGTGTGGTCACGTGGTTGTGACAATATTTCTGTAATAAATGCCTTGTGAAGGATAACCTCAGGCTGCAAGCTAGTTTTTTCAGAGTCTGAGAACATGCTGCCCCCTGTTGGTCAATGATCTCTTCTACTCTATATCCAGCACAAAGTGGGGTCTGAGGATTTTTGTTAAAAATGCTGTTATATTGGTGAAGATCACTATCAACCACTATGTGGCATAGTTTATAGTTTTCATATTTATACTAATTATTGACTTGTCACTTTAATTGAATTGGCTGAAGTATGATCAAATTTAATTCTAATTGCAGTCTTAATAAAACTAGGAATAGCTAATGTGAGATGGAATATTTCCTATCATTTTAATACAGTGTATGTAGTTTGGGCTGAATAGCGGATGAAATGTTCAGAAATGTGTAGTGTTTGAAAATGTGCTGCAAATATAAGGGGGTCTGTGGATTTGGAAAGGCAGACACATGTTTATGACATAGTCCAAAGTTTTGGGTTTACTGATGACCTCTAACTTTTAGGGACTACATATGTAGTCTGATAAGGGTTATCTAGAACATAAGAACATACACACATCTCATTTTAATGTTGGTATTTTAGAAAAGCACTCGATGACCTAGGATGATTTAGCCATCTACATTGACACTTTCACAATAAATTGCAAGTGTCAACATTAAAGAAGGAGTGGTGTAGAATTGCAAATACAAAATGAAAACAAATACACACTCAGTGAAAATAAGAGCGAAATGATCTTGCCTGTATGAGGAAATGAGAAAAAGAGAAAGACAGTTGTGCTTTGGAGTGGAATTCACAGCCCTGGTAAGAGTGGGCTGAGAAAAGAGACGTCTTGACAAAAAAGGGGTTTTTTTTGTGAGCTGGTTTAAAATGGATACTGGAAATCTGGTGTAGTGCATATTTATTGGTATAGTCTTCTCACATTTACAATATTCACGAGTTGTACCAGAGGTGTACCAGAACTCTGATTGATTCTTGACCAGATCTTTGTCCCAGACTTGATTCTGTTTTGACAGCTCATTGGTCTTCATCATGCTGTTTGTGTAGGTCTGATCTTGAACAAACTCTGGCGCATTGGTTGTACAGTGTGTTTGTGTCTATTACTTTTTTAAAATGTAATTATTCTCCTTACCTCAAAATATTTGTTACTTGCAGTCATTGCTGCAACTGCATTTTTCATCCAAGATGTCCAAAATGAAGGGCCAGTTTTATTTCTTTATTTCTTTTAAGAAGGCACACTTAACAGCAAAGTTAGCATTCCTGACAAAATAATTTCTCTTTCCTTTTTGCTTATTCATGTATTCAGGCAGCACCACTGTTATCTTCATTATCCTATTATTCAATTATTTAACGAGACCTACTTACTGATGAAAGCGGCGTGAAATCCACCATCGGACTATATAAAAGAGACTACAGTCATGAAATGTATTCCTCAGAAATGCTCACAAAACTCACACCCAGAGCATAGAGCAGACGGAGGAGTGAAAACGGCACAGAATAATAAGAGACATTATAAATAATAAAACTTTTTACAGATATTTTTTTATTACTAAAAAGGCACATAGTACAGGCATTACATCAAGAGCATTATTATTTTCTCACAAATCATAGCACCATACGTTCTCTTTACTGCTCGATAGGCACTGCATTGTGCAAAACAGACAAAAAAAGTAGAAACAAAATATCATGCTGCGCTATGACTGCAGACTGTCTGTGTCACATAAGCACCATGTGATATGTAACAAAATCATAAAAACACAACACTGGAAAATATCTGTGCAGCAAGGTACATTGAATGTGTCACACATGACATGATATGAGCATAATAATAATATAATAATAATAATAATAATAATAATAATAATAAAGCGAGATAATATGGCAATCATCTCTCGTCAATAATGTCACTGGATACTGATGGAGATTGTATGTGCAGTTCAGTCAAATAAATCTACAGGGTTTAAAAAACAGTGTAGAGACACAGTAAAACATTGTGGATTAGCACAAAACACTCAAGTTACGGTTTGTTTAAAAAAACGACAGCACTACTGCTTGCAAAAGTAATAGTCAGTAATACAATATGTAATAACGGTGTTGTATTTGGATTCAATCTCAAAAATCGCACTTGGTAAAATTCAATGTGGCACAATGGTGATCAAGCAACAAGAAAAAAAAAATCGACAAAAACGTCATCATGTAATTGCACTTTATGAAGGTATTTACATCATTTTCCTAATTCAGAACAGTGTTGGCACATAACCTGTGCTTAATACTTTTGATCGTGATTTTACTGAAATGGATAAATCAAAGTATAGCAAAAATGAAATGCATTTAAATAAAGTGATGACGTGGCTGAGCTACCACTGATTGCTGTATCAATAACAAATGATACAAATGTCGCAATGTCAAAGAAAAAAACTCCTTGTCAACAATTTAAAAAAAAAGTATAAATGCAAACTGAAATTCAGACTGAGATCAGCACGAGATCATTCAATATGATGACATAACTTCCTGAGGTAGCTCAGTTGCAAGATCCTTTACACTGCATAGCTGGCAAACAGACTTTCCCTTTTTGCCCCTCTCAGGGTCGTATAAAAATACTCATCTCATACAACATCTCTCCATTATTACAGACAGTAATAGAAAATAGTTGTTTTTACAGTGTCTTATTAAATACTCTAGTTTCTGTTCTTGTGTGTTGAGCAGATCAGACTTCAGTACCATCGTTAAGATTGTTGTGCAGTTTGACCTCTAGGTTGACCTGCTTCACCTTGACCCCGTTGACCTTCCAGGTGTCGGTGCTCTGGCTGAGAAGATTAACGTTGCACTTGCCATTCTTCAGGTTCTTCTCAAGTCGCTCAACCTCCACTTTGGTGTTCAGCGGATACTCTTCCATGTTGGGATTCTTCATGGCTTTCCTGTTGTCCACCATCCGGCACTTCCTGAACAGGAAGCAGGAAGCCAGGATCAGCAGAATGAGCAGGAAGATGGCCGCTACACCACCCCCAACTGAGCCGCTCGTGTGCGAGTCGAACTTGGCCGAGGGTTCGAGCTCGAGTTTCAGGGCCTTCATGTTGGTTCCGTTCTTGACTTGCTCGCCCTCGTTGTCGTAGATGAGTGACTCGTCCAGCACAGATTGCTCGCTCAGGTCACGTTTTAATGCTAAGCTGATAGAACGACGTACTCTGGGGCTGGAGATTGAATCCGGACCAATGACATAGATGACCTGGAGGTACCACTGATGTCCCGCCTCCACCTGGTAAAAAGGAAATCTCTCATCAAAAACATCACAAGAATTCGACATTCTCCAACAAGCTACGGCACTGGAATGTTCTTAACTGGATTTAAAGGGAAAATTCACACTGAACTACTTATATTAATCTTTATAACTAATGAGTGATCTTCAGCTGTTTTCAAAATCCCAACTTCTTTTGTTTACATGTTTCCTACATTACCCACAATGCTGATAGTGGTGCCAGTGGGATATGTGCTGTATTCGACTAAAGGTGGAAAAGACTGATGTTAGCTGATCTTAGATGTTAGTCAGTGTGCTTTTGGTTTCGAAGACAAACACAATGGTTCCTTAGAACACAACCAAGAGCCGTAGCCAAGTTCCTCAAGGACATGAAGTCAAGGCTTGGCTCTGCTCTTTAGAGAAGCTAACAGACTGAGGCAAATGGCTGAAGGGCAAGATTTAAAATCTCTCACACTGATATATGGATTTTCACTAGACTGAAATGTTAGGCTAAAAAAATCCAATGTCTTAGATATATGTCCACTGACCTTATAGAGGGCATCAACCTTCATGGTGAAGCCATCCACACCAGGCATTGTGCTTATGGACTGCAGCTCGGGGATGTCTGATGCAAAGCTGGCTTCAAATGGAACATCATGGAAGTAGCGCTCGCAGACGTCAGGCTGCTTTCGATCCTACAAGACAAAGAAAACCCCTTTGACTCACTCTGATTCTCAATTTTCAGGTACTGCGCTTGGGAGCACACATTCTATGAAAGGTGTTCACAAAGCTGTCTTCCTGTCAAATGTAACGAATAGTGCTTACTTTGACGCAAATCACAGGTTTATATTAATGCACATATTCTAATACGTTATTCTTTCTATAGTAACAACTTATTCACAGGGGACTTGTATGCCATATAATTAAAATTAATAATAAACAGAATCAAATATGAGTTGATATTTAACTGACAAAAATGCGTAATCATGAGTATTGTGACATCTTCTGTAAAGAGATATACATTTAGCATTTTTGGAAGTAAGTCAGAAAGATTTCTGCCACAGTCTTCAAGACTTCAAGAGAGAGGAAAAAGACAAGCTGGTGTGGAAATGACTATAATGTAAGTGATAAGACCTAACTTGCTTTGTGAACATTCCACAACATTAAATATAAATATAAATGGATAAGTATGATGTCCATCCATCTATTTTCCATACCGCTTATCCTACACAGGGAGCCTGGAGCCTATCTCAGGGAACTTGGGGCCCAAGGCTTGGGAACCCTGGACGGGGTGCCAACCCATCACAGGGCACAATCGCACACACATTCATATACACTGATATACACTATGGACAATTTGGAATGGCAGTCAGCCCACAACACATGTCTTTGGACTAGGGGAAGAAAATCCCGGAGGAAACCGCTGAAGCATGGGGAGATCATGCAAACTCCACACACACAGGGTGGAGGCGGGATTCGAACCCCAAAAACTGGAAGTATATATTTTCAATATATTTAAAAAAATGACAAATATAATGTGTTGATGAAGCATATATTATAAATGATGGCTCTAGAGAACTGAAGCAAATTTCCTACACATTCTGTCTTTCCATTCCACGTTGTTTAGTTCTGTGAAGAGAAGATAGTTTAAGGAAAGGTGCGACGAGGATGGTGGAGTCCTTCAGTGGTTGACCAGGCTGCTGGTAGTTAACAATAACCGCTAAGATCACTTACAGCCATTTTAACAGAAAATACAGAAAACTGACTTAAACTGACGGCAGACAGCCAAAATGAAATGTTCAACTTGCACTAAAGCTTTCAAATCTATCAAACATAACCAATAATCTCAATGAAATCTACACAGAGACATTAGAGCCATGTAAAGAGTCACAGTTCAGAATTCTAAATGCAACTAAGTGCAAATTTAAACAATAATCTCGAATAAACTTGCGTTTCCTCCAACCAGCACATGCAACACAGTGAGCAAAAGGAAGCTGCCAGACCATAGTAACAGAGTGCAGAGACTTGTATGGCTTTACCAGGAGCAGGAAGCGATGTTTGAGGTGCTTGTTAGGCTGGATACAGCCATACTGAGGCCCCTCGTTGTACAACGTGCCCGTTGGGTCGAAGAAGGGTACATAGCCATCACGTCCTGTACACAGATAAACTTTCTCCAACTGCAGCTTGTAGGCCGAGTTCAGATTCTGTTCAGGATTCCACAGCACCCTGCCGTACAGAGTCTGGCCTACAGAACACCATAACATGACGTATTTATACAGCCATTACTGCAGTTATAGTATAAGCATACATTTAGTACATTAATTAACACTAATTATTCACTTATCTAATGTACCATAATGTAAATATGATCTAAACAGTTGATGCCTTACAGCATATTTACGAACTTATAATGTATATCCATGAAGTAATTCAAACAAACATCCTGACAAAAGGAAAGAAGACTGGTGTTAATAGCTTTTATTCAGTGCATCACTGCATTTTTGGTGTGCATCGGCATTAACATTTTAACCAGTCACGCACGGATGTCTACTTTCATAGGGTTTCTCAACTGCCAGTACTCATTCTACATGTAATCTTATGGGAAACTGGCATAGCCACACACACACAAAAAATAATAATCAGAAAAATTTCAGAAAAGTATCGGTGACGTCAATCGTCTTGTGACCCATCAATTAGCAGCTCAGGAGACAACTATGTTAGGGGAAAAAATTATCTTGTTAATGACTGAATATAAGGAGATTTACAACAACCTTTTATTGCCAATATTCCAATGCATAAATTGGCTGTATATTCTATAAGTCGCACAAGCAGCTCCTCTTCTCAGCTCCTCTAAACCAATCTTTATTCGAGCTTTATTAACAATAGTAATAAATCTGATCTAGTGCAAGTTAGGCTAGTTAGTTAGCCAACATTAACTATGACTGGTAAAAGCATTGTCATGGTTACACTGCACATTATGTGAGATACTTTTTTCCTATAAAAACTAAAAAAAAACCTCCCCAGCCAGTTCTTTTTGTAACCTATGTAGCACGCTCACACAGTAGAAAACAATAGAATAAAATAATTCTGGTCAGGCTTTAACTGAAATCAAATAAAATGTGCATAGAAAAAAAAAAGAGAGATTCAATTTAAAGCCAAATAGCCTCTACAGAATGAGGAAGAGTTACCCATTGAAAACGCTCCCTTGTAGTCCATCTCTGCCATGGACACGTCTGTGGTTGCAGGATCCATCATAAACACCTTCTCGTTGTTGCACAGCTGGAACTCGGTGTTGAGAGAGTAGACCACAGGAACAGGACGATTTGTCTGCTGGAACGCAATGGGCAGCAGGAACCTGTTGACCAGGGAGGGAACAGAAGTTGCAAGACCATGTCATAGATATTAATGTCACCACTCAATTATTTCAACACCGGTCTAAGCAGAATGAAGCATGTATTCATTAGAAAAAAACGCACTTCTCAGGAGCGTGGGCTGTACAGGAGAGAGGCTTGTCTCCGGGATCAATCCACGGCTGAGTGGGCTGCACTGTGCAGGGAATTAAGAAGACTGTGTATTCCCCAGAATAGTCCTTCCTGGAACACACAGGAAATACATCATTAGCTTTGGGAAGCTAGGAACACCAGTGTGTCCTGAAATAACAGGATCTGTGTTCAGTACCTGCTGTAGGAGCTAGTGGCCCTCCACAGCTGGTATGGTGAGTCAAAGGTCTGTGCACTCCACACAAGCTGCAAATCAAACTCAATGCCCCCGAGGTGATCCGGTGCCATCAGGTGAGATTTGTGCCCGGGGAGAGTATGATGCTCTGGAACAAACTGACCTATATGACAAAGATGTACGCTGTGTTGTAGCTGTTTCAGAAATATCATTTAAAGACATACTTTGCATAGTTTAAAAAAAGAATTAAAATAGTTCCATCCACTTACATCTCTCTTTAGTTTGAATTGTGCTATGAAATCTGTAGGTAAATTACTTAAAAAAGTGACATAACTCTCAGAAACCTATGCCTATTTTCACTAGTTTTTGATACCCATGTTTAACACTCAAAATACATATGTAGTGTATCATTTAATATAATTTTTAAAAGATTATAATAGGTGTATGGGTTTACTACGTGTATTAAAAATGTATGATTGGTGAAAAGCTAGTTTGAAAGCTGTGGACTTCAACAGTGAATAAATAAAAATACAATACTTTGATGCGTGCTGGATTATAATCCAAACAAAGTAACAAAAAAACTTTTCTTTTTTTTTTTTTACTGCTAAACTGTGAAGCTATCAGTGAATTTTTGTCGTTTTAAGTCACAAGTATCTGCAACAAGACAGAATTTAACATATACACAATATATAAACAAAATTTATAATATACACTTCAAATTTGCTCTCATATTGATTCTGACAAATCTGTATATTCAATACATAAAGGTGTTAACGCACCCCTGAATTTAGCATGCGTTTTAAACTCGATCACTAGCCGGCCATCTTCTTTGATGAAGATTCTGATGATCTGCAGTCTGGCTGAGAGCACGCTGTCCGTCTGAATGCCTGCAAGAGGGCGAACGAGAACAGATACATCAGTCTTCAGAAGACGGACGTGGACTAAAGAGTGCTTAGCAGCTGGTAATATTTACAGTACATGGTTAAAATAATACAGAGCAGAGTAATTATATGGTTATAAAGTGGGTCTGGTAGTGATCAGGTTTGGCCCAGAGACAATTCAAATAATCTGGATTAGGTCTATATGAAAGTGAATGAGATGGATGTAGGAGTGTTTTTGATAGTTAGCACTGCTCCTAGTACTAATACAACACACACCTGTCCTCCACAGCACAGTATCATAGAAGAAAGAGAACTCCATCTCTGTGTGGTGCTCGAGGGAGGCCCAGCCTCGAGGCGCGGTCACATAGATGTAGGACACATAGAGAGGAACCTGTACTGTTAGAAAGGACTGTGCCGAGTCTCTCACCTGTTGGAACAAACAAACGCATATGCTGTACGATTACATAAAGCCGAACTGACCACAAGCAAATTAATCTCAATATAGTCATGTCTAGAGACCTGCTGTATAGGATTTGAGTCAAATTGTATGTAAATGGCCTACTCTTTCACACAGGGCCTACCAACATAGCAACAGCAACAGCTTTCGAGTGGCACACACAGAAAAATGTGTTTCTCTTTTTCATATATTTCAATCCGAAGCATTGTTTGCACTATTTGTTACAACCCCTTGCAAAAATTCTGGAACCACCACACATAGAGGATGTTCACTCGGCTTTTTTACTTTGCAGCAAATAAACAAATGACACAAAACAATTTTGTTTAAGAATTTGTTTAAAAATTTTAACATTCTGGCTTCATGAAACACACTTCAAACATTCAATAAATCATTATTTTACTTAAGGCATATTTTTTTCCCAGATCAAGCAATTTGCATTTCTAAAACAATTACTAGTGTCTAAAAACACAAATTAGTCTGCAGTTAACAGAGAGTGCTTACAGACCTTAACTTTGGAGTTTCTGAAAGGAAACATGGCCCCAACAAGAGAGTTGTCAATTGAAACAATGGAAGGGATTATAAAACGCTTTCAAGAAGGAAATCCAACACAGAGTGTGGTAAAAGATGTTGGTTGTTCCCAGTCAGCTGTGTCTAAAATTTGGTGCAAGTATAAACAAAATGGGAAGGTTATAAAAGGAAAACATACGGGGAGACCGAGGAAGACGTCAAAGTGTCAGGATAGAAAACTCAAAGCGATATGCCTTGAAAATAGAAGATGCACAACAAAACAAATGAAAAACAAATGGGCGGAAACAGGAGTCAATGTCTGTGACAGAAGTATAAGAACTCGGTTGAAAGAAATGGGATTTAAGGAATTGAAAATCCAAATGAAAACCAGCACTAATACCTAAATAGAATAAAACAAGATTATAGTGGGGTAAATAGAAGTAATCATGGATGTGGATGATTGGATGAAAGTGACATTCAGTGATGAATCATGAATCTGCATTGGCCAAGGAGATGATGCTGGAACTTTTGTCTGGTGTTGTTCTAATGAAACATATAAAGATGACTGCCTGAAGAAAACAATCAAAATTCCCACTCGTTTATGATATGGGGTTACATGTCAGGTAAAGGACCAGGGGAGACTCAACAGTGAATGCACAGATGTACATTGAAATTTTCGACACTTTTCTCATTCCATCGATAGAAAATAAATGTGGTGATGATGAAGTCATTGTTCAGGATGATAATGCATCTTACCACAGAGCACAGTGTTAAAGCTTTTCTTCAGGAAAGGCATATCAGTTCGATGACATGACCAGCAAACAGTCCGGATCTCAATCCGATTAAAAATTTATGGTGGAAATAAAAAAAATTGCTCCATGTCAAAGCTCCTGCAAAGCTGATCTGTTAACCGCTATTCGAGAAAGCTGGAACCAGCATGATGGAGGATATTGTTTTCATTAGTGAAGTCTGCGCCTCAAAGAATTCACGCCGTCATAAAAGCCCGAGGAGGAGCAACAAAGTACTAATTGTGATTTTTTTAATCGAGTGATTCCATAATTTTGTTTTCTCTACTTGATCTGGACAAAAACATGCCATTAATTAAAAGAATTGAATTTAATTTGTTTGAGGTACATTTCACAAAGCCAGAATGTTCAGATATTAAACTAATTTTTTTGTGTCACATCTGTGATTTGTTTATTTGCTATGAAGTGAAAAAGCTGGGTGAGCATCCTCTAAGTGTGGTGATTCCATCATTTTTGCCAGGGCTTGTATGTTCTGACATTTGCTCTGTGAGTGCAAAATGATTTAAATAGATTTTTTTTTTAATTGATGGGGTTTTTTTTTTTAAACTGAAATTTGAAAAAAAAGTCTTAATTCCAAAACCAATCCTTATATACAGGGATTAATTAAATCTAAAGTTGAGTGAAACATCCACTGTTAAGAAGTGTAAATAAATGTGCTAATGTGTGCACATTGTATCGGGTGAATAATTGAATGCGTTTTGAATATGTATTAGTGTGGCTAACCTGGAAGTCAGCAGTGACCGACCCCCCACATACGTCGATAAGTTCGGTCATGTCATAATACGCATCGAAAGTCCAGATGCAGCTCTTCAGATTGAGATGCTTGTATAGTTGGATAGTTCTGGGCTCACGGATGTTGGGGTTGAACTGGTAGGGCCGATCATAGCCAGGACCCAAGGATATGCTATCATAAGACACATCATCCAGGAAGCCAGTTTCTACACAGCAGAAAAGTTGGGTAAGAAACACACCAATATATAAAAGAAAGGTCAAGTGAGTATTAATTGAGTAATATTTCAAAGATTAAGATTAAGCAAGAGTTTGACAGAATGCCTTTTGTGTTGTAAGAATACCTCTGCAGAAAAAGTTGCTTACCAGAGATGCCTTGCAGGTCTTTAAGGGTAACTAGGTTGGAGCAAATGTGCTGCTGGCGGTAAATGGACTCGGAGAGCAGGAAGTGCAGATTGTGTAGGGGCATCGTGGACACCAGAGGTAACATACCATCCTGATGAGGGATCTGAACTGAGATATGGATCCTGTAGATCAGGCAAATCGGATCTGTGGTTATTAAATGCTTGCAAACAATATGTGCTTTTAAGTCTATATTTTGTTAAGTCTGTGTTTTGTTAAAGTGTCCTTTATCTACACACCTGTTGGGATGCTCTTTGTGTTTGACATCCAGGTATTTTAGTGTGGCGATAAAGGATTGGGCTTGGAAGCCACGAGCAGTTCCTGTGGTCACTGGGGTGTGGCATATGGAGCCTTCAGTTCCAATGGTGACGATGTTGCTCCTTAGTGGCGTACCCAGGTGCCCAGCCTTATCCCGTGCCTGAGCCACACAACGCACATGGAAGCGCCGGCTGAAGTAGATACTGTCCAGAACCTGTGTAGTAAGTAATCATGAAAAACAAAAGACCTGATAAAATCATTTTATACTTTTCTACTCTGGCACTCTAATCTGCAAACTCTACAAAAAAAAAAAGACTCTGAAACAGTGGAATACATCAGAAAGTGCTCATAGCATGGTCAATCTGATAACATGATCAAGGGAACAATTCAAAATAATCTTTTAGGTTATATGCAATGTTTTGCATTCTATAGATGGAAATCACTTTCAAAAAAATCTACGAGGACAAACCATGTGGTTGACGGTTGTATAAGGTGTGTTGTCTGTGACTGTCTCAAATGGAGACCTGGATCCACTGCTGTCAGTGGGTGCTGCCACCTCCCAGCTAAAATGAACGGAGGTCTGGTTGATGCCGGCCTCCTCGCAGTGCTCTCTCATTACTGAGTACTTAGGATAATGGGGGTCACAAGGGGTCACACAGACCAGAGGGTAACCTGGAGATGGAGACTTCTTACTGTTCTCCTTTGTCACCTCCTGGACATAGTCGTAGTCGGAGAGCGACACTACCTGCATGAGAATGAGAATGAAACCCTTTGAACACTATACCCGTGCTCAAATTTTCTTACAAATCGTTATTGTTAAGTTTGTAACATTATTGTGAATAGAGGGTACTGTAAACTAGGAACTGGTAATAACTCAATTGGGAGAGAGACAAGGAGGGAAAATTCACTGAAAATATGAAAGATAAAATTGATATAACGAGAGTGACTAAAAAAAAGAAAAAAAACAATGGTCCAATTTCAATACATTAAATGGTGCTGAAAACCAGGTCTTACGATTGGAGGAGCAGGAAGGATTAGACTTCCTGCAGCTTCCTGATCGAGAATAGTGACTGTTGCCATGGTAACTTCTCCAAGTACAGCTTCCACTGGGTCATCGGGGCCGAGTACCAGCGAGAAAGATTCATGCCACTCCCGCTCCTCGTTGGACAAGATCTCAACCTTGAAGAGAATGTGGTCCACACCTAGGAAACAACCAAAGGAAGGATTTCAAGGACACAAGGTACTATATATCTACAAAAAAAGTTCACTGATGCCACTGAAGAATGGATTTAAATTTTTGACTAACCAGGGCTAAACTTGAGAACGCGACTCTTAGGGTTATAGTCTACTCCGGACTGGGCTGATCCGTCCCTGGTGCTGCAGCGGATCTTGGAGGTGCGGTCCAAGTCTCCTTTCCTGATGACTTTAATATTCAGGACCTCAATGCCATCCAGACCAGGAGGCTCTCGCACTTGGTAAGAAGCTTGTTCAAACTCAATCGTTGGTGCTGTTACATAACGTTATAGAAAATTAATCAACACCTTCTGAATTCAACATCTCTGTGGTATATAATAAAAAACTACACGAATATTATCAGACAGCATTACACCAATCCAATTACTTCATATTGCATCCATCCTCAATAATGTGGATGACGAGATACCATCAGTGTTCATGTTAACCTCTTAACCCGAAAACACCGATGTGGCTGATAGTGAATAAGTGTAATAATTAGAATCAGTTAACCCGGTCTGACTTGTATACAAGTCACATAAAAATAAAAATAAAAACACTTTAAGCATCATCCGAAATAGAAAAGAGCTTCTGATGCAGATGATAATCACATGACAATCTCTGTCTGGAGACGTGGAACATTACAATGTCTGGAGGAAAATCTACATACTAACTGCTATGAAAACCCTTACCATCCTCATCATTAGTGACTGTCACAGTGACAATGTCATTGACGCCGATCATGGCTCCACTCCAGTGATCCCCCTGTGGTGTGCCTAGGTGGACTTGGAACTCTTCCTCGGGTTCAAACACTGAGTCATCATTGATGTGCACTGTGCAGTTCTTCACCTGCAGATCCAAGGTCCAAGCTTAGTGCGTTGCAATGCAAAGTCATGTATAAGATTTTATAGAATATACCCACAACAAGCTGTATTCAGATTCAAAAACTTCAGTTCAGCATTTTTTCCCCCCTTTGCTATTAAATGTAATAAGATGTAACATAATCCATTTAAAAATGAAAGAAGAGTAATATTGCTGCATTAATAGACATGCCTTTGTTTCAGGTCTATAGTTAAATCTGAATACGGACACTTAACTACATGTGCGTAACGTAACCTTGAATAGAGTCATAGGAAATGTTTATCACTGAGATCACATGCATTCTTGAGGAGGTGAAAGCAGGAGACAACAGCACCTTCTCTCCTTTGAGGAAAACCACACGAGAGACATCTGCGTTCCTCCTCTCCTCAAAGTCATCCATCACCATCGCAGACATGGTGCGTGTGAAACACCGAACTGAAGATTTGTAAGTCAGATCGCCCGTCCTGACGATGGGGATGTGCAGGACTCCATCGTTTTCCTTGACTGTATATGCCACCTTCTCAAACTGCATACTGGGAACTGAAAAAAAAGAATCAAAAGGTTTAAGATTCATTCAAGACACTTTAAAGACAATGCCATGGAATGTGAACGATTAGTAGTTTTACGTACGATCTTGTGTGCTGTCAACGATAGAAACTATAGCCTCGTGAGGCTCTGTAAGAACAGCACCATTAGGAGAGCTGAGGAAGACGATGAAAGACTCCTTTCCTTCAATAGTGGGGTTCTGGATGTCATCCATGATGGTCAAACTACAAGTCTGGAGAAAACGAAGATGTTTTTTTTGATTCTCTATCAATGCAAATATTGTGTAAAATAATTCCTTGCAGATTTGCTGTAATACCTCTTCAGTCTTGCCAGGCTTGAAGTGGACTTTCTTCGAGCTGGGGATGTAGTCCACTCCAGGAGTGGCGGAGTCCTGGTCAGCTGGACGGGTGGCACACCACACTGACGCCACGGAGGAAAGGTCACTGCCCTGACGCAACACCGGGATCTCAATTGTGCCTATAGGAAGTACAGCAATTTTTTTATTACAGCATTATAAAGATTATCAGCTACTGTATATCTGTCTACTGGATATGAGGATATAAAATGGCAAATTGAGAAATAAACAAGTAATGGCTAACAAGTAAGCCTAAGAAACAACTAAACCAATTAGAAACAACTAAACTGCTAATTGACCTTATATGAGGAAAGGGAAATATTTCCACAATGAATTATGAATTTAATTTGACTATAAAACCTGTACCGTCAGAGCCTGGTGATAGTCTGTGATAGTCAATCAAGAAAAACAAAACTACAGACCTGCGTCCTCACTGAAGCTAAAAGACGCATTGCCCAGGAACACAGTGGAGGCGTCATTGGGGCCATCGATGATTACTTTTGCCACTGTGATGTCCCCCATGCGGGCGTTATCAGAGGCATCTGACAGCACCAGCTCGAACTCCTCAGACGACTCGTACTCGCTGTCGTCGATCAGCGCGACATCACAGGTAGACATGCTGACCCCAGGGCCCAGCACCACACG
Source organism: Ictalurus furcatus (assembly GCF_023375685.1). Taxonomy (NCBI): domain Eukaryota; kingdom Metazoa; phylum Chordata; class Actinopteri; order Siluriformes; family Ictaluridae; genus Ictalurus; species Ictalurus furcatus. Next base: position 13,477,377 of record NC_071276.1, on the reverse strand, counting down.
GTTGTCTGAGCTCATGCTGCGACTCTTATAGTCAGAGCCTGACTCCAGAGCGTGGACGCTGCTGCCTCGCGCTGACCTGGGAATGGTGTAGCAAAGAGCAGAAACGGTGCTGCTGGTGTCACCTAAGAGATGAAGGAAAACATATCATTCAGATTATGACATGCAGAGTATGACTGTGTTTAGGTCAATTATCAGTGTGACACAAGCAGCTTAAAATGAATAATTAAATGAGCGAAAAATAAAACGAAACATATTCACGCAACATATAGTGGAGCTCTTGCAATAAGAAGACATGAAAAAATACCTACCAACTCTTATTATAATACAATCTACAACCCCAATTCCGAAAAAGTTGGGACAGTAGAGAAAATGCTAATAAAAACAAATAGGAGTAATTTATAAATGTACTTTGACTTTATTTAAAAAAATGTATAAAGACAAGGTATTTGATGTTTTTCCTAATCAACTGTATAGTTTTTTGAAGCTAAACGTTTATTTTGAAATTGATGCATGCAACACGTTCCAAAAAAGATGGGACAGGGGCAATTTAGGACTAATAGTGATGTGACAAGTTGAAATAAGAAGGTGATGTGAAACAGATGAGGCAATTGTCTAATCATAGTATATAAGGAGCCTTCAAAAAAGGCCTAGTCCTTCAAGAGCAAGGATGGGTCGAGGCTCGCCAATCTGCCAACAGATGCGTCAGTGAATAACCCAACACTTTGAGAACAACATTCCCCAAAGACAAATCGGTAGAATTTTTGACATTTCACCTTCTACAGTGTACAATATAATTAAAAGATTCAAGGAATCCGGTCAAATCGTGTTTTGTGGAATCGTGTTTTGTGGAATCGTGTTTTGTGGTCTGACGAGTCAACATTTAAAATAGTTTTTGGAAAAAACAGCCGTCAGCCATAAGTGTTATTAAAAGAAAAGGTGATGCTACTCAGTGGTAAGCAGTCATCTGTCCCAAATTTTTTGAAGTGTGTTGCAGTCATCAGATTTGAAATGAACATATATTTTCAAAAATACATTACATTCATAAAGTAAAACATCAAATAATGTGTTAATAATGTGCTTTCAATATAGTACCGGGTCAACTGAATTTTCAAATGACTCCTTGTTTTTTTTTTGTTTTTGTTTTTTGCATTTTCCATACTGTCCCAACTTTTTCAAACTTGGGGTTGTAGTAAAGATTTCAGTACAGGTTTAGCTGTTTGTTGTCTCCGAATATCAGTATTAAACTACTAATCGATTAAAATATAGCTGTACAACCTGTTGACTTTATTTTTTTTAAAAATCTTGTGACACCAGAACATTAATGTAAATGGTCCTGTGCTAATTATTCTTAAAATATTACATCAAATATTCATGTAATTTAACCTTTCAGGGATCCTGTTCATGGCAATTATTTTAATAATAAGAACATAAACTGTACGCCTACTACATATACTCACAAATCCACAAAATGCTGTTGTGTATACAAGAATATATAAAGAGCATAAAATCAGTAAAAACTATATACTCAGTAAAGGACCCATGTTTGACATTTTATAAGATGAACAGAACGAATCATGGAAGAAAGTATGACATGCACCTTTTCTCTCAATGGGAACAAAGATGAAGCCGCTGCTCTCGTTGATGTGGTAGGTCTTTTTGTCAAACTGCAGCGTGGGCTCGTCCTCAGTGTCATTGATGTTCACTTTGGCACGGGTCACCTGACCCAGCAGAGCATACACGGGCATGCTCAGCTCCACCATAAAACTCTCGATGTTTTCAAACACCTGGTCATCGTTGATGATGATGGTACACACTTTGGTGTCCTCGCGCTCATCAAACTGAACCTGCAGAATCAGGGTGGATAAATGATCTTTCCTTAGAGAGAATGCATTTATATCTTAAACAACAAAGCTAGTGCTTCACTGATGTGATGCTGGAATCTCTCAGGAACATAAAATTAGATTGTCCTGGAGTATAAAATGAAAAATATGTGCCATTGTATTAGGTCTAGGTTTATATTCAGTTATATAACTGGGAATCAGATAGTTTCAGATATAATCAGATAGAAATCAGATAGTGAGTTAAAGTGTGTACCTGTCCTGCATGCTCCACGTAGTCATGTTTTCCAGGCTGAGAGCCAGCGGTGGAGGTGGAGCTGGCAGTTCCCTGCTCAGTGCGGCACAGCACGATGGCATACTGGTTCAGATTTCCGGTCCTCTTTACGGTCACTGCCACAGTGCCCGCCTTCTCACTCACATTATAGCTGCACATACGATAAACCACAGTATTCATAACCATCCAATCAACAACAACACAAATGTAAATCCTTTCCAATACTCAGGCCCTAAGTGCTTTTCACTAAACTCCAACAAATGTACTGTTATACCGACATATCAGTCATTTAAACTTCCCAGGATGATAAATCTCTAAAAGTAACGGCACTGAATGCTTAAAACGTTCAGGTTAACACTTTCTCTAAAGCACAAATTTATCAGTCGGTTGGTAATGATTACGTGTAAGTGTTTTTATAAACTATAATAATGCCTCATAAAGCTCTAACAATATTCTATAAGCAATTCCTTGCTAATTAATTACTTGATGTAATGCATGTGTCAGTGTCACTATTCATCATAATGTCATGTTCTCTACTGCACAGCTCTATAATAATACATTTTCAATTAAACAACATTATAAACTTTTTAAATGTCATCACTGAGTGCATCAAATAAAATCAATGATATGTTATGATGATGCATCATTGACTTAATGATAATATTATAAATTCTTCCTTGTTATAAGTCAGTTTTAAGGCACTGTTGATTTATAAAAGCATTTTTTATCATTTTTATTTTTGTAATGTGATATGGAAATATTTAATTCCTGATTAGTTACAGAAATGACAAAGACACACATATCTTCGAGAAATACAAAGCTAAGTGTTATATATGTGTGTCCATGTCCTATTTTGGACATTTTGGAACATTTTTGGAAGTTTTGTGTCTTTACGTTACGTATTTTTGTAATTATTCTGGAATTAACTGTTTGTAAATGTTTTATATTGTTAATAAGTATTACAGTTGCTTTATAGTTATAATTTATTCACAGGTCATTATTAGTAAGATAATTATTATTAATAATAAGATTGCACACTACAGCACATGGCATTATAATGAATAGTGAAACAACACTGTTGTTGTAATATATATATAAAATCTTAATAATCAAACTAATGACTGGGAATCTAAAACGTTTTTTGTACTGATTCTATAATGTAGAAGTCATAAAATAAAAAAATCTATAACAAAGTTTGTACAAAAAAAATAGGGTGCCCAAGACTAAGATTTTATATATATATATATATATATATATATATATATATATATATATATATATATATATATATATATATATAAAATTATAATTATAAAATAAATAATATTGATTTTTTATTTTAAGACTTCTACATTATAGATAGAATCAGTACAAAAAACATTTTAGATTCCCAAATATTAGTTTTCCAGCACAAAATTAAATGTTACAGAATTTTTTTTGTATGTCATTAAAGAAAGCAGCATATTATGTAAGAAACACTTTTCAGACAAAAAAAAAAAACAATGAAGGTTGTTGGGTTTTGCTGCAAAAGTAAGAAGCAAGTGCGACAGTCAAAGTCTCCAGAAGAACCGTGGCTGGTTCTGCAAGATGCTCAATAAAACTTACAGCTCATTTCCTTATAAAACTGCACTAATTCTATCCGAGGCTAAGGGTCATCACATCAAATATCGTCTTTGTTTCATTTATTACTGTTTACTGATCTTTATAGTATTTTTTTGTAAATGGAGACACATTTAATTTCATTATTTATGAAGGCATATTTACTCTACAGCATTTCTTTGCATAGGAAATAGCAAGACTTTTGCACATTACTGTTAATGCACAGCACATAACTAATAACGCCTTTTATATACAGTATATAGAGTTTATAAAAATGGAAAGTAATCATTACAAACGTACAAAGATTTTAAGCAGAATTATAATGATTTACGAATACTGTCTTCATAGAAAGCACTAATACATTCAGACTATGGAAGAGTCCATGTTTGGACTAATGTCCACCTGCTATGCTCGAAGCTGATGAGGGACCACTGAATGTGGAATACGTTGTCACTGACGATATTGGGCTTGCTGTCTTTCACGAGGAACTTGAAGTTGTCCATGGTCTCCTGGACACCATCATCATTTAGAACATAGCGGATGAGACCAAGGTTGACATCCGCTGTGGACAAAAAAACAACAACAACACAATTCAGTTGACTCTAGAGATATTGATTAAAGTACTGATTAAGACCTTTTATTAGGCTGAAAATCTCTTTCATACCGCATGAAAATGTGAGCGCAATCTCAGAAAAAAATATTCATAGACACAGATCACTTAGGTAACTACAAAGGTATTTAAATCTCAAGGTGTTACAGTTAAAGTGTTACCTTGTGTAAAAGAGGTAATGGGGATTCCTGGTTTCAGCTTGCTCTCCACGTAACCATGTTTAGGTCCAGCTGTGATCTCATAAGTCAGTTGACCGTCATCTGTGTCTGGATCGATGGTGAGGAGCTCCTTCTTTGAGATCAGGTTTGTGGCCTAGAACCCATTTCAGAATAATGTCAAAATATTTCATATATCACAGAGATCAGTCCCAAGAGCAGAACGAGAGACTGTCCAGTGTACAGTACTGTACCTTGGTAATAAATGACAAAAAAGTAATTGTGGTCATGTTCCATATCACCAGCTGGGGGTAGCAGAGTGCCATTATTTACCAAGTCCATTGATCATTTCTACCGCTGAGTGCAAAAGTTTGCACTCCCCATGGCTTTTGGGTGCTAATTTTGGTTCAGCAACATGACTCCAAAATGTTAAAAATACAACGTGGTTGTATCTGATAACAAACTAGCAATCTAGAACATTACTCAACCGAATAATATTTTAAATAGAATAACATTTTTTGCATGACTAACACATATGTCACCTCTTAATATGAATATTACAACAGAGAGGATCCAAAGAGGATATGAAAGAGATTGTAGGCAGTGGGCAAACAAGTTAATACAAGAGAATATTTCAATCACATTCAGAAAGAGAACTGTATAAATTAAAACAGATCAAATTTATGATCCTACCATACAGTATTTCACCTTTTTTGTTATTTCTGATAATCAAGAAACATTTGTGATGACTAATACACTAATACCCTAATTTACTAAGAGTTTTATGTCTAAAAACTTGAAAAACACCAAAAATTGATTTACTAACAGGGCTGTGGAGGATTACAGAATGCCTTGTCAATTTTGCACAACTAACTGCCTTACTACATCTGCAGTCTGGATCACTGGGAGGTATCAGTGCGAACAGATTTAAGTGTGATTTACTACAGCCCGAAAGTCATTTTGTTGATTGTGCACATAAAACAATATCACTAAAGTTCAGGTATGACATTTGCATTAGCTGGTCATTTGAAGAAAAAAAAAATGTTATTTACTAAGATTTTATAATAGAAATGTCTATTGAATTTATGGCTTAGTATCTCAAAATAATCAGACATTTTCTGAAATTGATGATGTTGCTACAGCCCTGTGATGCTAATCGCATGTGAATAATTTTTTTTCTCATATAGTATACTGTATGTATTGACATAAACACTCATGTTCACAATTATTTTTAGTTTTCATACTCAGTCATGTACTTGATTCACAATTACACGGACGTGTAGAAAAGTTCAATTAGACTCTTCTGGGATTCTTTTTGCCACTGCTATTAAGAACAATCAGCACATGTAATTAGGACACATGTTGTTTTCACAATTTTTCAATTATACTCACTCAGTTGATCAGATTGCTCACACAAACTAGTACTCATTATATGAAATCTTAGAAAATCATAGCCATAAATTGCTATAAATAAAAATATTTTGTCTTAAGAGTATTCAAACTTTTGCATTTGACCGCAAGTTAGAGAAAATATTTGTTCAAGTGGTCAAGCATTAAAAAAAAGGTTGTATGTCTTTAGTTCTGTTCCTTCTAGTCATATCTTACCCTGTTGTCCATATACTCCAGCCACTGCAGGCCCAGGTTAGTGACGATGCGAGGCGTTCCATCATCAACAGGTAGGATGTCGATTTTAAACTTCTGAGGTGCAGCAGTAACCACCTGAAACATCAAAACAACAAATCAAAATTCACCATCATTATAAATCCACAGTACCATTTGCAACTTATAATACACACAAGGTTCACACACTGTGCTCTAAGTAATGACAGAGCTAATGAGAAACAAAATATACTTTACACACTAATGTCCTTCACATCATGAAACAGCACACAACCTCACAAGTTCTTTTTCTCAGATTAAACACAGTCACAGCAGGGCTGCCATTTTGTTAGTCTATGAGGAAAGGTGTTTTATTTAACCATCAGCTTTAATGACAACATGCCAACTTAGACCCAAGTGAGAGAAGTTACTGCTGAGAGGTAGATGAGAACCAATTATGAGACAGCATGAGAACAAAGGTGGAAAGTGGGATCCTGCCAGTTCATATTAATGTTCTAAAGACACAGGCATGATTCCAGAAAAGCAATTCAAGGAAAATATCCTGTCATTTAAAAGGACCATCCATCAGACTAACCTCTTTTCCACCTTCTTCTATGATGAAGAACATGTTAGTGCCATCGCTGACAGTAAAAGTAAAGCGGTCTTTTAAGGAGTTGCTGCCGTCGTGATGGTAGCTGACGTGGTTCTGATAAACGTCGTCCATGGTGAAGGTGTTGGTTTGCCGGTAGTGCTGGCCGTTGCTGGTGCGCTCGATGGTACCATGACGAGGAGCCTGAACGATGGTAAACGTGATCAGGTCCTCCTACAAGAGAAAAAATGAGACAGAAAACGAGAAAGAGGTCAGAAAGCAGTATCATCACCTAAAGTCATATATGATTATTATTAGCAGGCCCAATGTCACAACCAAGTTTATCTCCTCACTTCCAATTTAATTTCTTTGCCATCAGCTTTATTAACACTTTATGATTTTAGATATCTTTTTTGGGGTTCCATTCCTGCCTCCACCCTGTGTGTGCAGAGTTTGCATGTTCTCCCCGTGCTTTGGGGGTTTCCTCTGGGTACCCCGGTTTCCTCCCCAAGTCCAAAGACATATGTTGTAGGCTGAATGGCATCTCTAAATTGTCCGTAGTGTGTGAGTGGGTGTGTGAGGGGGTGTTCACATTTGTGCCCTGTGATGGGCTGGCAAACCCTCCAGGGTGTCCCCCAGTTTGTGACCCGAGTCCCCTGTGATAGGCTTCAGGCTCCCTACGACCTTGTGTAGGATAAGTGGTACAGAACATGGATGGATGGATGAATACTGATCAAAAATATACTACATCATTTTGGCCAGTTTGAAGAAACTGTCCATTAAATTCACAGAAATTGTAGGTAAAAAGATTGGAAAAAAAAGTTAAACGAGTTAAAAAAGAATAGTGAATATGAAAAGACTGTGAAGCTTAAGACTGCTTGCTTCTTTCCTTTTCTGTTGACTTTACCTCTGTGTCTGCATCAGTGGCCTTGAGCTCAAACTCAGTGATGGTTTTCCTCACTCCTTCTTGCACCCTCATCCCCGACATGGCCAGCATGGGGAGAGAGTCATCCACCGGCCTGATGCTGATGTAGAACGTCTGTGAGATCTGCAACACACATGTTGCCTACACTGTGAGTCACTGATTACCCTACACTGTGAGTCACTGTATTTATATACATACATACACACACACACACACACACACACACACTATAATATTGTTCATATATGCCAGAGACCAGTGCATCATTTGACTCTATAATGCTGCCTAATAGGAGAGACATCAAATAATCTGCTATTATAAGCAGGTGAACATTTAACTGATGTTCAGCTTGCTTCAGAATATTCAAATATTCAAATCCATAAACAGTACACATGGATACTAGTACGTAAAACAGTTTAGTCTGAGTTTCTGATAATATACCCACTTAGTAGGGGGAATAACAATACACTGTTGTCATGTTCATGTGAATACAACAACTGGAGGCCCAGCACAACAAAAAATACCACCAAAATCTCTTCAAACTTTTTTGTTCCCAGTAAACAGTTAGACATGTTGGAAGTTCTTTCATCTCAAGAGTTTCCAAGAATCAGCTCCCACTAGGCTCCTAATACACCTCCAAACGGAGAGGGTTTTAATCGCTAAATTATTCTGTGCGATAATTTTGAACGTACACCGAAATCTATTTCAAATCAAAGGCTCATTTAAGCCCATTTGCTCAAATATGTACCGCTGTACCATCCTCATTAATAACCCTCAAATGAATTCTTAACCAACAATAAGCTCACAGAGAGATTATTACAGGTTTGTCATGCTATGCTAAGGTCTCACTGGATACACTGGGTATTTTGAGTCACCTTGTAATGTGTCCAGTGGGTCACAAAGTGTAGTGATTTTATAATACATTTACTAAGCCTTAGAACCATAAAGATGACTAAATAATGAATATTACATAAGAATATGCTTTATATTTTGGTCCTGTCTTTTAATCCAGTCTATTTGTGGACAGTGGATCATAATTTCAAAAACACTCGGCTTTGTATTAAATTTATGTTTTATACTTTAATGTGACGTCTACATTTTTTTTTTGCCTGCAAGCAAAACAATGTGTTACAAAAGATTTCAAAGAATTTTCTACAGATCTACCACAAATCTGTTTTATTGGATTGTTTGAAAACATGACCTACAGTATGTTAAGGCTAGGGAAAGAAAAGGGTAAAAATTAGAGATGCACCGATGTATCGGGCAATGATTGGTATCGGCCGACAAAGGCAATTTTTCATGCTAGCGGCTTCGGCCAATAGTTTAAAAACATCCAATGATCAGGGCCGATTATATCCTGTCAATCAAAAAAGGGCGGGAAAACACATCTTTTAATCCAGTCTATTTCGTGCTGTGTGTAAAGATGATGTCTCTTGTGTGGAATGATGAGAAAACTTCAGTTTGTAATCTCTGTAATCTCTGCACTAATAAAATTTTACACCGGACACTGCAGCACTGAAGCGGGAGTTTCGGCGTCGAGTCAAAATGTTTTTTTTTTCAGAGCTGCTCGAGCTACTCGTGGTGAATTAAAGCGGCAGTACACTGATGAAAGATTTAAATGAAGATGAGTTGACAAAGTATATATTGCACAGAAAAATATATTTGTAGAGTAGTATATTTCATATTCAGTTAATGTTAATACATAAAAAAGTTAATATTATATATTACCAGTTTGATGTTCAGTGATGAAGTAGAAATGCTTTTGTTTGTGGACTAACAGGAGGTTTTTTAGAATTCAGTCAATGTTGATATGAATTAATAACATTCAATAAGTTAAGAAATTTTACTTTAATCTTCAGAATTTAGTTCATGTGTTAATGTTAATTAGAGTAATGTGTTTTCTGTTTATGAGACCAGTTACTGTGAAACAACTTGTTGAAATGGAGAGAATAAAGTTTTTATTTGTATTTCCTTCAGAATTATGGAATTAATTATTATTCATTTTAAAGTAGGCATAAAAGGTAGAACTATCGGTATCGGCCGATATCACTCTGAATAATTGGTTATCGGTATCGGCGGAGAAATTTAGTTTCAGTGCATCTCTAGTAAAAATGTACTTACTCATGCCAAACTGTGAACACTGGGGTGATAAGTGAATGTACTTGAGTTCTGTATACTGCATATATAAAACTAACATTTTTATATCTATGTCATTGGGACTACATTTATATAGACACAAGGGTCAAAAAAGAAAGTCTCCAATGGTAACTCTGAAGAAGCTGGAAAGTTCCACAGATCAGACTGGAGAAGCTGTTCACAGGACAATCATAGCCATAGCTGGGCTTTATGGAAGGGTAGTGGGGGAAAAAAACCTTACTGAAAAAAACCATATCAAAAACCATTTTTGAGTTTGCCAAATGGCATTGCAGGAGACTCAGCAAAGAAAAAGATTCTCTAATCTGATGCAACCAAACTGAATTTTTTTGTGCAAATACAAAAACTCAAAATGACTCATCATCCTAAAACCACCATCTTTACAGTGAAGCATGGTGGTGGTAGCATCATGTTATTGATGCATTTCATCAGCATGGACAAGAAATGTGAAAAGCTGATAAAAAAAATATACTTTGCACCTGCAAATGTAAGACACATTGTGTAAAGCATGCCACTGTTTTTTTAACTGGGGAAAAAAGGCTAAAAAAAAAAAAAAAAAAAAAAAAAGGCGTAAATGCAAATGAAAACTAAACAAGACAGAGAGTAAACAAGCACCTGTACAAATTAACTGTGGCACAACTATGTCGGAAAAGGGGGAAAAAGAGATCTTAATTTATCACATTTAATTTACAACCCAACTCATTCAGATTTAGCTCATTTGTGATCAAAAGCTCTAATTGGGTGTGCCGATCCTGTGTACTATTGACAGCTCTATGCTTTAATGTTCTCAGAAATGCTCTCGCTCTCTCTCCCTCGCTCTCTCTCCGTATCTGTGAAGTGGCACTTCTTTTTGCAGAGGAGAGCTTTCCACTTGAGCAGTCTCAGCTGATTGCTTCTCTGGCTTTGTGTTAATCTCTTTCAGTAGTTTGTGTGTGTTCGAGCATATCTGGCACTCATTAGTATGTGTGTGTGTTTGTGTGTGCTTGTGTGTACCTCATTAGCCCCATCCGACACGGTGAAAGTGAAGTCGTCTGAGTGTTTCTCTTCTTCACTGGTGTGAACGTATTGCACGTTGCGTGAGGCCAGGTCAGCCTGAGTGAACGTGCTGATGCGCTTGCCTGCAACATTACAATAAATGTTATCTCAACTACAGTGCTTTTCAATTGAACTGATTAAACAATCTTTTTAGTGGGGTATTTCATTTGAATGAAATCTGTCATGTCAGAAATCACTTCCCTCATTCACCCCATTCTGTACAGAGCACTGTATATATATTGCTGCTACATTTATTAAAAACTACATCATCCTTAAGTCTCAGCAAAAAACCTACTGGGAATTACTCAGTTATCTAGCTTGGAAGTTTGCATTCAGCAATGAATATTACTAATAAACTTTATTTGAGCTGTAAAGTAACTATATTTGATTACTAACCATTATAGAGGTTTTATATTTTACCTTAATTAATGATATATTGTACCATGAAAGCTCTAAATCTAAAAATTTTAACCATATTTATATGATTTAAAAAAATATATATTTATATATTTAGATTTTATTTAAAACTATTTTTAAAACCTGTAATCAAATCCAAACAATTTGTATGGATACTACAACCAAATATCTTTGTGCAAGAATTGCCGATTAGTCTCACTTGCTTATCAAACAATAAAGTTAACTTAATGAACCTAATATTATGAAAAATGTATACCAATTCCAAAATAAGGCTGGTCATATAGTTGGAGCTCTTTCGATTGTGCACAAATAAAGTCATTAAAAAAAGTCTGAATACTAACTCTGCCCTTAACTGTAACATTCAGAATTGAAATATTATTTTTATTATGTTGGGGGAAAAAAATACTGACTTGTAATTTCTGTTAAAATCATTTACCTTTATTTTAGGTTCGTTTGATTGTGGACACTTTAGCTTTTTTTTATTAAGTATAGTTTTAACAAGCTACTTCCAACTTTTAATCAAGCAAGATGTTGACACAATACCTAAACTTTTACTGAAGTATAAATTTCTATACTTTTCCACCTCTGGGTAAAAAGAAAGGCCAAGAGAGGGAGGGTATAGATGTACTTTTTTTCTCGATATGATAATCTTAGTAATCTAAAAATTGGAACTGGTATTGGAATAACCAAGCCAAGAGATTTCCAAGAGATTTTCTAGCAAAACACTTCACATCTTCAAAACATTTTATATGTACTCCCACGCACTTCCATTATTTTTCACACTGGCTCGCTGAAGGTCTGTTGGTATAAAATAATACCTATGTAAAACTTAATATTGAATGAGTTTACCCAAAGCACTTACCTATTTTTTTGTTCCTGGATAAATAATTATATAAAACAGGAAGAACCAAACGTTGTTTTTTGCAGACTTTATATATGTAGCACCACTTAAACTTCAACTTTCTTAAATTGCATCCATATTGTGCAGTCTGGAAGCTGGAATGGCTCATATTAAAAGAAAAGTCTAGTTTATGGCATATCAAAACCAATAAATAAGTATTTCAATAAACAAACAAACAAATAAAGCAAGGGCAAACAGTTATTGGGTTAACATCCAATCAAGTACTGACTACTATAGGTTTTTAATTTATCTTTGCTATGGCAACTGATAATCTGTTCAGGCTTGTATTGCCCACCTACTCTATAATTGATGCATGTGGTGGTGTTTGTACCTGGATTGGTAGAAAGTTCCAAATGGCCCACTTGGGTCTGTTTGCTGATACGGTAAACAAGTTCTCCAGGTTCACTATCCTGGTCTGTGGAGGACAGCTGCAGCGTTGTAATCTTCTTCACAGAGTTTTCATCCAGCACCAAACCCTTATTCACTTCTATTGTAGGGGGAAGTCTATCCTCTATGTTGAATAAAAGAATGCCAGAATTTTTTGATTATGCATTATAAGATCCAATGTTTTGGTTATCTAAAAAAAACCAAACCAGCTGCCTACCAAGGACAGTGATGAAGAAAGTCTCATCGATCACTTTGTTGCCCTCTGGATCTTCAAGGTTAAATTTAAAGGAGAAGCTGCCTCCACTCTCTCCTTTTTCATGAATATACTCCACAAAGCCTGATGTAAGAAAGACAAAATACTGTTATATGGCTTTGGAGGACTCTTGACTTATACCATATACCAAATCATTCAATTATATATTTTTAGAATCCATTTCTAGTGAAATGTTTTCCTGCTTACAGTTTTCAAATAATCATAACAGTTGTAATGTTTACAAAAGACTATCCGGATTTGACCATGAAATGTATTTCATTGGCTCCTACCATTGATGCCATTTTCGCCGTTTGCATTTGAACCTCAACTATAGAAACTATATAATAATTCTGATGCTGGCTTATATGTACAAGTATCCTATAAATAATGTTCACATGTAGCTATTATTTTCTGTGAGTGGAACTTTCAGGAATAAAACATTATATGGCTTCAAATATTAAATATATTAAAATATAAAAAAACTGAATATTACTGTACATATTTAAATATCAAGCTTAGGCTTAGGGGGCTGTGGAATTTATTTTACAGTTAAAGGGGTCCCTGGCTGTAAAAAGTTTAAGAACCCCTGGGTTGAACTGACTAGACAATTTCAGCTCACAGAATATATTCTGATACCAAATACTTGTCTGTGTGTTCTCTCATAGTTTTCTCTTTGCTCTTCAGTATGAATGTCTGGTAAATAATTCAAAGCTGAGCTACTGAAACACAGATACTTGCAGGTAAACTCTGATTTTATGAGAACCCTGCTATGTATTATGAATTGATTCAATACAATTTGGCATGTTTCAGAAAGCTGCTGCTGTATTTTATCTACTTTATCATTAAAAAAAAACCTGCAATAGAACCCAGTTTTGCTATTTTTAAATTAGCCTGTTTAGTGCTGCCTGTCAATAAATATGACATATTTTATGCCAATTGTTTCATGCTTTAACCCCTTAACAAATCCCATGATCCATCAGTGGGTTATATTCCTGACTCCGTATCCATTAGATTCATTATTATTTAATATTGTCATAGTCAATAATAATAAATTACTCATAGTGCACTGTTAGAAACAAATCTGAATCTAGAAGTGTTCTTTGGATCGTCCCTCTACAGCAGTGGGTTTTCTTAACCAAGAAATTTTAAGAAACTAGTTTACGAAAGTAACAGCCTTTCACTATCCACAGAACCCTGGCAGAACCAATCTGCCGAGTGTTGTAACTAAGTAATATGCTTTTGGATGATTAACTGAATAATAATCCAGGGGTTTAATGGGTCAACTGAAAATGAATAAACATTTGTCATTAACAGCAGTAAATCCTGCAATGTGTGGTGCCTCCTCATATTTTTGACATTGTTCCTGTGGTTATAGCTCATGTACTGCTTAAAGAAAAGGGAGAAACCTTTGTTGATGTCGTCCTGGGTGAAGCTCCTGACTGACCCTTTGGCAGAGATTTGGACTTTGGTTCTGCCTTTGTGAAGCTGCAGTGTGCCCACACTCAGGTCTTTAGTCACAATGAACGTGAGTTTTAGGTTGTCTGAGTCAATATCTGTACCTTTCAGGTGCTGCTCTGTGATCTTAGATGAATAACCTGGTGGAAAAGCGATGATTTCCAGAAAGGTTTACAAAATGGTATCATAATTCATAAATGATCATTTGAGTTATGGACAGAAAAGCATTAATATATAACAAACATAGGGCTTCATCAGAAATTGTAGTTTGGGGATACACAATAATATCAGAATTATATTGGTATTGGGAGGTTATTGTTGAAAACAATTTTCAGCATCAGTCGAATATATAGAATTGACTGCTAATACAAAAAGATATCTGATGACGCATTTATTGTATTTCGGGTAACTGTAATATTCGGTAACACTGTAATTTGGTTTTCAACTGTTATTGTATTTGTTACGCTGTTATTTTACAAGAAAGTAAAAAAAACATCTGACAATTTAAGGACTGTATTAGACAGTCAAATCCTTAATTATTCGTTTTTGAATGGTTGGTCTGCAAAACAAAAATTGTGTGAATTATATATGTATCTTTTTTATATGTGCATTTTATTTGTATGTGCATCAACAGCTGCAGGAATGTGTAGAACAGATATTGGCTACTGACAATTGTCCAGAATTCCAACATCAGTGCATTCCCATTCTGTAACCAACTAATATATTGGGGAAATTATTGACAACGTTGGTTCTAATTATAAATAAATATTCAGATTGCAAAGAAAATGCTGCAAAGTGTCCATATAAAGATCTTTTGCACATCCTAAAAAATGTGGTTCCAATGGCCAGCCACTCTATATCCCATCAGGTAGTGCTTTATACTTTATACTGACCTGCTGCTAACTGAAGGCCTCTGTTAATTGTGACTCTGGGTCCTTCACTCTTTTTGACATCCATGCTGAACTCCAGGCGGCCCATCTCCGTGTGCACTCCATCCGTTACAGAGAAGTGAATCTCGTCAGTCACTGATCCATGTGTATCAGGAGTGTACACCAGCAACTCGTCTAGGATATCCTGGTAGGTGAATGTGGAACCCTGATGGAGCACCTTACCAGTCTCTAGAGGCTGTGAGTAGAACTGTCTTCTGCGCAACTTGCCTGTAAAGAAGTTAAAAGAGTGTTGAAAGTGTGTGAAAATGCCTGCAAATAATAATAATGTATAGACAAAACTGCTGAGATAACTAACAAGAAAATCCTAGCAGGTGAAGAGAAATAAGTGAAATGAGCCACAAAAAACCCTAGTGTATGCTGGTGAAGGAGATGTGTCCATGCAAACAAAAATAAATAATTAACAGAACATCCTGCCCTGCATTTTTTCTAAGCCCCTTCTTGTCTTCTATGGGTTCACAAAACCATGATTTGCAAATTCACTTAGATGGACTGGGCAAGAAATGAAAACAACTGCTACCAGAAGCAAATTTGCATCTTCCACATCCTTTCCCCTTCAGTGAAATGGCTTTAATGCTGGGTGAATTTTATTCATGTTCGGTTTGACCTCTGCTTTCACTGAAAAAGTAGAAAAGTTGTGTTTTCCGACATTTTCAGTATCAAATCAAGTATGTTTTTTTCTGTCATTCCTCTTTATAGCTCATATACACTGAAATGAAATGGTGCTTCATTCAAGACCATAGCGCAATAGTAAACATATATTTTTTTTATTTGTAATTGTATACACCATACACATTTACAGAAAATTCTATCACATTTTATGACTCAGCACAGCCAAGCACAAAAACACAACTCCCTAACAAATAATACAATAAAGCCAGAGTTTTGATCTCTCCCTGCAGGCCTTTGTGATTTTTTATTTACTTATTTATTTTTTAGTGAGGCGGCAGCGTTCCTGTCCTGTATTATTTTGGGCATACTTCAGCTACATTGGTTCCTGCCATTTCTCAGGAATGAGTCATAATACTGACTCAAAAAAAGCTGAACCCCCTCTGACACAGTAGCCCTAAAAGTAATAATGGTGACCTTTCATTGCCTCATCAGTTGATTTTGGAGGTCTGTTCTAAAGCAGTGACAGAAACAGAAAGATATTTTTAGGACGCCTTAATTATATGCACTAAGCTTTTGTAAAGACAATATAATTTTACAATACACACATAATAGGCAGAGAGCACAAAATGGACAACACAAACCCCACAGCACATAAAAAATCTATATTACTTATAAAGGTGTGGCGGAAGAGAGCAGAAAAAAAAGCGTAAGAAGAAAGAAACAGACCGTAGGAAGGCTTTTTGGTGATAGTAAGCACAATCTCATTCTCTGGTGTATCCAGATCCAACACACTGAGGGAGGAATTGGTGATGACGACGCCTGTGTTCTCCTCCACATGGATGCTGTTTACAGAGATAACTGGGATTCGGTCTTCCTTAGTGTGCTGAAATTTTTACAGATGCAAATTTAATTACAGAACTCCCTTCTTCTTGCTACAGAATTTGAGAGTGTGATTCATCTAATGTGTCCAGCAAACTGGGATACGATGTGCACTGAACACCGTTTGAAAGGTCTTGAGGAGAAAAATAAAACAGTGATACCTGGATATCAATGGTGACATCAAAAGCTTCTGTCTGGCTGGAGCCATCACTAATGTAGAAGCTAAAGACATCTTGGTGGACATTTGCTTGGTGGACATTTTGAACATAGAAAATGTGGTCTGAGGTGAGGTCCTCAATTGTGAACGGAACATCAGGATTGATTATACGTGCTTCACCTGTCGACCCAGCTGTGGACAAACAAGGAGTGCATACAGACAAAACACGACCCATTACGATTAGGTCATGAACACACTTCACAAGGAGTTAAATCAAAATGCAGCTATCGAAGACAAAATAAGGAGACAAATAAATAAACATACACTATTCCTCACACCAAAAATAAACTTTGAGCCACAAAAATCTGACAGTTAGGTATGGCAATATATTACAATCATTAAAGAAAAAAACTACAAACAGTTCAAGGGAGTAAGACAAAACAAATGGTTAACAACAGCACTCCTTCTGAAAGCAAGATGAAAAATGAGCTGCCTTTCCCTTTTAGTTCAGTGCCCTTTCATGATTCATGATTCATATCCTCTCCAATTTTTGCACCATTCTTTTTTTGAACATTGTGAATGAGCCCTCTATTCATGAACAAGTTAGTGAAGCTCAGTTTTCACACAATCTTCAATGAATGTTTTCAGTTCAATTTGTGAAGGAACTTTTTTCAGGGAACATTTTAACAAAACATTTTATGGGCAATAGGAGTGATAATAATAATAATAATAATAATAATAATAATAATAATAATAATAAAAAAACAACTCAGCAAGACAGCTCAAGGAAGTTATGCTGAGAGAAAACAACCCAAAAGGGGATCACAAACTCTGGATAGTGAAGTTACTGGCCAAGGAGACATGGACAAAGGTAAATTGATATGTGGTGCATTATAACCCTGTCATCATGGAGGGACAATCAGGGAAACTAGTCGGGGACGAGGCTACGCGAGGGGATCTGGAGGAATTAGTAATCCAATGACATGCAGAATAAAACCATCTGAAATATGACTACTTGATCAAAGAATGATAGTTAGAAATGTATTCTTCTGCATCATTTGCAGCTCATCAGACAAGTTAACATTTCCCTTATTTGTAAAAATGTGTTGGTCTACTGTATTTTTGTGGTAAAAGCCTCCATGCTCAGTGAAAATTCTGTGGCTAATTACAAACATTTTCTTGGGTATATACAGTTTCTCTGGCTATTACTTACTTTCATTTATGCAAATTTGCTTAGATCAGTTCACAAAGTCAGTTATTGTTTATTATATAACTATATATTACTGGTTATATATTGATTAGTCCATTTCCATTTCAGTGGTTGTGTATATGTGTGTGTCTTTGGGGCCTGGTGCATTATATATGTTCTATGTTTCATGCCAGTTATTGCTCCATGTGTTAAAGCAAGCTTTCTGTGGCAAACTACTCGTATTTAAAACCCACCTCGTTTTGTATTCTCAATAAAGCCATACTTTGGAGGACTGATCAGCCACACGAGTAGATCCTTTTGTGATGTGTCAGGGTCAGATGCGATGATATGACTGGCTGACAGTTGGACTCGGCCTCCCTCCTGGACCTGAAAACCCAAAAAAGTGAAAAGTGTCCCCTTGAGTTCAAAGCATTCCAGACAATAAAACAGTGAGTCAGGTGGAGAGAACGCTAACCTTGATACCACTGTGTACAGTGACTACAGGTGGCTGTCTCTGCACAGAGGTGATGGTAATGGTGCACATCTGGTTGTCCAGGCGGTTGTTCTCAGCATCATAGACAATGAAGTGGAAGATATCTGTGACAGGCTGGTTACCGGTATCAAATGATGTGACATACCTGTTTGCACAGAGTACATAAGCAAATTAATAATTAATTTGTTCTAACAGCTACAATATATGTACTCATCCAGATACTGAGTATTTAATGATGGTGACCTGGAATACACAGTTAATTAATAGATATAGTCAAACAAATAGTCATACTAGTCTAACTATTCTAGTCTGGTTTTCTTTCAGTCTAAAAGACTAACTTTCTGACCAAAGACCTAATGTTTTGTATCACTTTCAGAAGAAACTTACTGCAATTTTATTTCAGTTACATTAAAGCCAATAATCATCTCAGCTTGGGTATCAATAAATGTGCATATAGGTTTTGGGTTTCATCAAAATAAACTTCTCAGTAGCTTTTAGCACATCACTGGAGAAATGCGTAACACAATTTCGAGGCCATTGTGCTAATTTACTGCGCATCTCCCCACATTCACATAATAGTGCAAAGTATTATGAGAAGGCTGTATAATAAGGTTCTATATTTCTATTTCTATACACAAACAACACTCAATAAATGATCCAGTTTGCAATTATTTCATCTGTATTTATGTTTTTGTTTTTTTTTAAAATCCATTAAAGTAATACAACAATGCAAATACTACTTGTTATAAGAAATAAAAAATAAAAGGTGCCAGTGAGCATAATGTTCTGACTGTGTGAACTGGTACCACATTTGTGTGTGAAAAGCTTTTTTTAAGCAAAGCAAAGCTGATATGAATCTCACAAATGACATAATTGATTATTGCTATAAATGATATAACTGTACCGAATCTTGTGGTGGTTGATGTCCTCCATTGTGAAGGAAGAATACTCATTGAGTTCTTCATGGTCTGAGGCAGAATTTGTCCTGGTAAGGATCCCATACATGGGCACCGAAACAAGCTGGATACGAATCTTATCATCTGAGGAGTCATTGTCCTGAAGATGTGGTTTAGAACATAGACCAAATTAACGATGTCCCCTGGTAATGTTTATGAACAGCTGAAAAACTGGCCCGATAAAAGATTTACTGTATAAAACCATACAAAAGCAAGCTAGAATACAATACACATCTAATGATCAATTCCACATAATCCACATTATCTCACCACATAAGCCAGATGCGAGTGTCTGATGACAGTGCTGCTCTTCTCTGCCACTTCCATCGACAGCAAGGCCTTAGGGTCACGTCTGGGACCATCGCCTCTGACCTCTAACACGTTCACCTGCACCGTGGTGGGTGTCAGGGTCATTCCATCCGTTACAGAGAAGATCATGGTGTCCTTCTCAGTGGTGAGACCAGAATGCTCATACTGAAGGACATTCCTGGTGATGTCATTGAAGGTGAAGGTGTCACCTGGTCCATACATTTAGCATAGAGACGGACGGACCAAGATTTAATATTTGTGAAGTTGTTTTATAGGAAATTAGTTTTTTGTGCTATCATGAGCATGTATAGAAGGTTCTGAAATCCTACTGAACAGACTACGGAATCCTACTGAATCTTTTCACAGGAACTACAACTAATGAACTTTTTCCAAAAGTTTAAAAATTTGAGAACCACAGAACATACACTCTTACAAATTGGTTCATCAAAGATTCCATGGATAGTTAAGGGCTCGTAGCTTTCTAAATACCCTGTCTAATAGGGGAGCAATATGTTGTATGGTCCAACATAGAACCCCTTAAGAAGGAATCTTCTTTTTTTTATTTTTATGAGTGCACTAGAAGAAGCATGGATTGTATTTGAGTGAACCTACCATTAACCATTGGGGTCTGAGAGCCAAAGTCCACTCTGAGTAGGGTTCCATGCACTGGACCCTCCACCAGCTCAAACTCTAGCTCATCTGGTGCAGTGTCAGCATCTGTTACTGCCAACTGCTGACCACCTACAGGGCAAGGAGAACCACAAGGGTAATTAAACTTTTTTTTTTCCTCACAGGCTACATTTTCCCTTTTAACTCAGTTTTACCCGGAAAATAGAGAACTCAGAAAGCTTTTGACCACTGTATTCTACACAAATGGTTCTCAAGTTAATTGTAACTAGCATGGATCATGTTGCTAAAGATGTATTGTACCGATTGGTGCTCTGCCTCCCAGGGTCACCTCCAGCACTGGGTCCAAGATCTGAAAAACTGGAGGTTGCTGATGATTGGTCAACAGCAGGATGGAAAAGTCCATCTCAGGGGTGGTATGATGTCCATCAGTTACTGGAACATGTAAGCCAAGTAGTTAAGAGATTACCTTACACTAACAAATATACAGAATGAGCATTCACACATTCAGCAATAGCCCTAGACATAAATGATAAACAAAACTAAGGTTATGGGTTGTCATAATTACTATAAAGCTGCCAAGGACATCTAAAGAGAGTTTTCTAGGAAGCAAGGCTAAGCATTTGATATAGATAATATCAAAGAGATCAAGACAACAGAAATAACAAGGTTGACAGGATAAATGAGATAGTAGAGAGTAATCAGCCAGAGTTGACTTTAACTTTGGCCCCATTCAATTTATAAGCAATTCACATCACTATGCATCATATGTGAGAGTGAACAGCAGCAGTTCTCAGGAGAGACAATGAAAAAAAGAAGAAGCTAGGACGATGTGACAAATAAACTGTGTAACTGAGCCCCTTTACACTGAAAAAAAATTGTCATGTGTATTTGCAATGAAACACTGCAGAGAACTGTGGTATATGTATTAAATATGTGCACAGGCACAGTGATTAGAGACAGGCAATAAAATACATTCATTAAAAAAAAACCCTCAATGGGTAGATTTTGATTATGCAGAATTTTGCTTTGATGAAGTACTGAAAACTTGGCATTTTGATGTTGATATTGAAGTAGTAGCATAGAGCTTTACTTTGTTTAGGTGAACTGCTTCGACCTTCTTCAAAAGGCATTTGAATAAATTTGCCTATTTTAATCAATTTAAACTTAATTCAGGCCTGGAAACAGAAACTGGTGATAAGGAAACTGATTACAATATCAAATGAAACTATTTCTCCGAACAAAACCATGGTAAAGTTGCCACATAAAGAAAAAATAATCAGCCCATAAGTGAATGGTCTGTCATAAACCAACAGTTTTTGAAGGAGAACCACAAGGTTAAGCTGCAACTATCTGCAATTGTTAATCCATTTAGATTCAATCATATTATTCAGTGTTTCCCCTTAACTTATATTATTCAGTAACCACAACAAATTATTCATTAACTACAGTGAAAATAAAAGGAAACATATTCAATTATATGATTGAGGAATCTGGACCCCTGTTAGGTCTTAGGTTAAAAGGGTTAAGAGAAGTGACACACTTTCTAAAGTAGCTTTAGCCCACATTTTACTTGTGTTCAGTGTTAAAAGAAATATACGTTTTGCTGATGCAAAATTATTTACGTTCATTAATATTCTATTGCAACAATGTGATGTGAACAAGCTGCTTTTGTATAAAATTTTCCTCCCAGTCTTGGCATCTAATTTTCTATGTATTTATCCTTTAATACTCACATATTTTATAACTCAAGCTTGGGCCGTACAAAAACACAATATCACATATCCCCCCATTAAACAAGCTCAAATTCAAAATGGTAGACCCTGGGAGTCAACGTGTGTGTTTGGAATTATGGCTCTAATTCACAGCCATCCTGTGAGAATGATGGAGGGATGGCTGTATCCTCTTGTCAAACAGAATATAGAGAGAGGCATATAGTATGATAGAAGACGGAGAGGGAGAAAGATGAAGGAAGGGAAAAATAAGTCATATCCTCCAGACCGAGCCCCACATATAATGACCATGGAAACGAAAGCCGAAGAAAGATTAGGTTACTGTGTGAAGGAAGGCTTGAAGGCTGGCAGAGATGAATACAATGAGCAACAGAGAGAGAGAGAGAGAGAGAGAGAGACAGAGAGAGAGAGAGAGAGAGAGAGAGAGAGAGAGAGAGAGAGAGAGAGACAGAGAGAGAGAGAGAGAGAGAGAGAGAGTGACAAAGAGATGAAAAGGGGAGTTGAGAAAGCTGCTGAGGCAATATACCTGTGAAATGGAAGTTCACTGACTCTGGCAGGCCTGCAGAAATGAAACACTGTGAGTAGAGTAGATGTGGAGGAGCACAGAACTTTCAGGGCTTGTGAGGTGCAGTCAAAAGTCAATAACTGTTTAAATTGCTAATAATGCAGTCAGGACACGGCTTTGTTAATAGTAAGGCACTATTGGTTCAGTTTGGGCAAATCTAAACATTTAACTTCTCAGACAGTAGCATACAATTTTGTGTTTGAGGCATTCTGAACCCCAGTATTACAATGCAATGGTAAGTCTTCACTTCATGCATTGCATCTATTTTAAAATAGCTATGTGAGTCTAAACAGCAATACAATGTAACATTGAGAAAATATAAATTAGCATTTATACTATTTATTTTTTTTGTAATTTCGACTGCTCCCATTTAGGTTGCCACAGCGGATCACCAAGCCACATGTTTTGATTCTGGCACAAATTTTACACCGGATGTCCTTCCTGATGCAACCCTCCCCATTTTCCCGGCTTGGAACCGGCACTGAGAGTGCACCCTCCAGTGGTCAGGGTTGGTTCCCTGACAGGGAATCAAACCCAGGCCATGGCATGCTAGCCACTAGTCCTCTATGTCTACCACACTACTATTACTACTACTACTAATAATAATAATAAACACTACCAGTACTATTAAGACCACTACTATTACTACTACTCGTCCTGCTCTTACCACTACTAGTACTATAGGTACAACAACTACTACTATTACTACTACTACTACTACTACTACTGATGAGTGTAATGTGCAGTAGAAACCGGTACTGTACCACAGAATACTATTATTAGTGTAGACTTCTGGACAGTTTTTCTGAAGTTTTTCAAGGTATTACATATTGAATCTGTGTGTGTGTGTGTGTGTGTGTGTGTGTGTGCGTGCGTGTGTATGTAATGTATATACATACACATATATGCATATATAGATATAGATATATGCAGTACACTTGATTTTACTCATGTAAAATAACTGTGGTTCATACTGATAATAATCGAGATACTTGAAGACATATTATGTATGTCCAACTAGGATATTATCAGAAATTATCGTACAAAACTATTATCTTACAAAATTAAACAGGATTGAAGGCCAAGTCATAAGGCTCTGATATATTTGTTGCATGTTTCCAGTGACCTACCAGTGAAGGAGTACTGGTAAAGCTCCTGCAGATGAGACGGAGCCTGTGGTGGCCTGTAGATGATTTTTCCAGCATCTACATCAGCCTGAGTGAAAAAGTGGACATGAGTGTATGGCCTGTCCCCGTGTTCCAGAGTGCCTGAAAGAAACACAGAAGTTTTATAAATGGATCTCCAGAGCAATGAGATGCTGAATCACTATAAAAAAGATTTGCAGTTGTCCTAGTAATATAATACTCTTCAGTTTCTCACTGTAGGTATTATTGGTATCAAAGGTCTTTAGCCAGCACTGCTATCTTGCTGGTAGAAAAGGACTACGAGAAGTAATGTATCTTACTTTAAAAGCACACTAAAACACCAATATGTAAAGCAATGTGAAGAAATAATATTTTTCAGAATACCACTGAATTATCCACTGACTGTAATTTTTAAAACTTCCTTTCACAGCTCGCTGGCACAGTGTTTGTCAGAGCTATTGGTTTGAATCATATTAAGCTATAACAGAGGTTCAAGTTACCCTGGCCTGGAGGTAGTGGTTTGGTGATGTTGTAAATCAACTTGTTGCTTGGCGTCTCTGAGTCAGTGAAGGAGAGAACGGAGGGTGTTATCAGGGTAACGCGATCTTCCTGTGCCTGTACACACACGCGCACACACACACACACACACACACACACACACACAACAGCCATCAACAACAAAAAATCACCCAGATGAAATACATGATGTCTGGA
Organism: Ictalurus furcatus; assembly: GCF_023375685.1. Lineage (NCBI taxonomy): Eukaryota > Metazoa > Chordata > Actinopteri > Siluriformes > Ictaluridae > Ictalurus > Ictalurus furcatus. Next base: position 13,452,860 of record NC_071276.1, on the reverse strand, counting down.
GATTGCTGAGATTAAGTCAGCTTTATTACACTTCTGAACAGCAGGCAGGAGGACACACACAAAGCACTGCACAAATAAAACAGCTGCACCAAAATTAATCTTAGATTTCAATTTAGCTTGGTCCAGCCTGGTCCAGAATTCTGACTCCGCTATCAAGAACCCTTCAATTTACGAAATAAATGTTTTATCTAATGATTTATTAAAAATGACTACAATATTTTAATCAGCTTATGCAAAAAGGATTAAACTGAGACAAATAACTTGAAATAAATATGAACTATTATAAATATATTAATAATAAATAAATACTAATATTTCATAACAATATATGAATATCCATAATTAAAAAAAATTCCCCAGATGTCACCATGTATTTCATTCAAATGGCAACACATATCCTTCTAACACACCGTGTGATATTGACTCAGTTAATACAGTCTTCTATGTGCTATTGTAATCCTTTCAGTAAAAAAACAAATATCAAACATCTTTGAGCGTGAAGAATGATGTTTGAAAAGTAGATAAGTTAGTTTTTCATAAATGAGAAATAATGTGGACAATATTTTTACCCTCAAGACTTGTATATATTCAGACTAACCTACAATTTATCTTAAAACTATTGATATTAAAAAAACAATAGAGTGCAAAAATCTGAATCCCTTTAGGAGACAGTAAAGGAAATGAAATAACCATAACAGTTTTGTAGATGTTCTTTTATTGTCATAAAGTATCAAAAATGGCTATAGATATTTTTAAAAAAAATCTAAATTATATCAATGCAAAAGTTTTCGAGTAACTTTAAATATCTGCCTCTGCCTTCTTTCTTTCGTATTCAATAAGCACCTTTTGGTTCCTCCACATAGATAACTTTAAAATCGATTATAGCTATCCTTTTATTTCAAAAGCCATTAAGGATGCAAACTTTTGCACTCAATGAAACTATACACGAGAATGTGCGCTCTGTGATGTGTCCATTACATTGATCTGGAGATCTGCTCCAGGAGTGAGCTGAGGAAGACCAGGAGTCTGAGGCATCACTCCAATCGTGAAGGTCTGAGCGTCACTGCGTGTGTCTGGGAAAGTCTCAGCAGACACCTGCAGCATCATATTTGGCAAAAAAAACACAGCATATACAGTACATGTCACTACCCGTCACTACAGCGCATTCATTTAAACTTAATCAATTCTTTATTAAGCTCTCTTAATCTCAAGTCTGCAATGTGCAGAAAATAACCGCACAGAAAACTTTCACATAATGTTAGTCATTTCCACATCTCTACATTTATCTCCATTTGGACTCAGAGGCATGATAATTTCAGTTATAAACCACTGCTTTCTTGTTCCAACACATCAAATATTTCTGCAGGATTTTATACACGAACAATTTTAAAGTTCCGTGTTCAACATTTTTCTTGCAAGAGCAAAAAAAAAGGTGAGAAGTTTATTTCTCAGGAAAGAATTTATTGCTCCAAGAACAATGACGTTCGAGCTGATATCTCAAGTACTTCTCAAGGGTATTTATTGGAAGGGGGGGATAAAGTTTTACCATTTGAGTGGATTGGATTTAGTATTAAACTGGGTCATCTGATACAAACTAATGTTTAGAGACACTTTTAAAGTGCCATTTTTTCACCGCCTCCTTTGCTCATATTTACCAAGGATGCCAATATTAGTGGAGGCCACTGTATATGTTTTCAAAATTTACAGTCTCTCTCCACCACCAATTTTGGTGACATCATTCTGCACTTCAGCTTCTTATCACATTTTCTGTCCATTCAAATGCTCTCTAGAATCTGAAATGCCCCGCCCCCAACATTATAACAATCACCTTGTGGAAGTTGCCGTTGTTGAGCGAGAGAAATCATATCAGCGAGCATGGGTCGTAAATGTGTCCTTGGCTCTTCGAATGTGTGAATGATATTCTGTTTTCCAGCTGTAAGTTGTTTACGAAGGAAATTCACTTTGAAGAAGGAGTGCTAGCTCATGTCTTTGTGACAGGCATTTTCCCATGGTACTAACTGTCAAGTACGGTTTAGCCCGGGCTGTGAGGTAAGCTAAATGCTATAAGCTAATAGCTAAAGGCTATTTAAAAAGGGGGAGAATCCCTGACACCCTGTTCAGTGGAAATTACGTCAACAGATCGACTAATGCTGCACGTTTCAAGGCACTTCACGGGGACTTTAAGGTGTGAAGAGACATAATGTTCTTCTTTAAGAAGGAATTGCTGTTCTGAATATCCAAAACACCAGAATATAACCCTATCAGTCGTCTTGACTTCAACAATCAACTGTCATCTTCTCGTCACACAGTTGACTCAGATATTTACAGAAATAGACATATAAAACAGATTTACACTCCGGAGTGTAACTAAACGATGTAAGGAATATTAAAAGGCGGTGCTATTTGTAACATCTAAGATTTAATTACAGTCTTACATTTCTAAGCAACCCACATGATAGTTTTAGCCATTTAGGTATTGTTAGTTTTAGTCTAGATTTAGTTGTAGTCAATGAAACTGATAGTTATGCTATATATGATAAACTGTTCATACAGTCAAGACTATTTATAAAATGAAGCAGATCGGTCAAAGGGATGTGGCACAATTAGTAGCTTTGCTCTAGCATATTTATTACACTACATACATTTAATAAAAGTAAATTACTTGCAATGACATCAGGCATGCTATTTCCTCTTCCCTAGTATTATATTAGTGTAATAAGAAACTACAAAAAAAATTTCATCCAGTTTTTATCTAAATGTCAAAGTCAATGTAGTAACAAAATCCACAAAGCTAAACATTAGCATACATAGACAGAGCAGAGGAGTGTAAAGCAAGTGGCAAGCAGTGCACCTCTGATAATTTCCTTATATAACTGCCTTAGCAAATTCAATTCACAACCATGAGGACGTGTTGTCCAATAGACTGACCTTTGTCCAATAGACTGATTCAGACATTTTAATCTTGATTTTATTTGATGAAAAATATGTCCTTACATTTGTCCTTACATTTAAGATACAAGGGTAACTTTTGAATTTTAAAAAAAGTTAATAAAAAAAGACAACAATCTTAAAGACCAGCCATTTTTATTTTACCTTGTTACTGTCAGATCAAGATAACCTGAATGATCTTTAGCAAAAAAAACAACAATCAAGCTAAGGGCACAAATTCTGCTCTTTAAACTTAAAATGAGGCACTTTGAACCTACATAACATAAAAACAGTTGTGTGTGTTTGTGTGTGTTTGTAACCTGAAACTGGAAGGTGTCTCTCTGAGTGCCTCTCCCGTAGTGACGGTACCACACAGTGCCCTCATTGACGTCCTGCTGGGTAAATGAGGAGGCTGGTGTTGTATCTCTTCCCTCTGGAAAAGCCTGCCAGGCCTCCACTGGACCATCTGCTGCCATGGACACCAACACAATCTCACCTACAAACACATACACACACACACAAATGCTAAATTACCAAAAAAGAAAAGAGCAACTGTGTAGTTACTAATACAAATCATTAGTTTTAAGATATGTCTTACAAGAGGCTAACTATCTTCAAAAAGTTTAATTCATGTTCATATTTATATTATATCCTGGACTAAATACAGTTGAGTGTAAAGGTTTGTATACACTTACTTCAAAATGATAAGACAAGTAATTTAATGTGATTCTTTTTTTTTTTTTTTAAATCATACGTAATTAACAAAAAAGGCAAAAAGTTTGTGTTAAAAATATTTCTAGTAAAAATATCTATTTTTTCCTCACTACACTAGTCTTCTCAGATATTTTTCTTCCACTCTTTGATCAAGTCTTTGCATATTTCTTCTCCACTTATTAAAACGCTAATATTTTCTGTTTTAAGACTTGTGATTGGTTTCCAGATTCCCTCTGACTCTGAACTTAAAGGGATAGTTCACCCAAAAATGAAAACTCTGTCATCAATTACCCATAAGACTTTCGTTCATCTTCGGTATTACTTTTACTTTTACGATGCCTTTATGAACTTTTTGGAGCTTGAAAGTTTTGGTTACATGGACTGTAAACGGAGGCGCAGAAATCTCCCAGGCTTCAATGAAAATGTCTTCATTTGTGTTCCGAAGATGAACGAAAGTCTTATGGGTTTGAAACGACATGAAGATGAGTAACTGATGACAGAATTGTCATTTTTGGGTGGACTATCCCTTTAACTGCTCTCAGCAAACAGCTGAGGTACATTTTTCATATTATCACTCAAAACAAGACAGATATAAATTTTTGCCCTCAACAGTATAGGCATATATTATATACTGTAAATATTACATTAATTTAGTGGGCAAGATATGGTGGAATGTTTTTCTTACTCTGTTGTACTATATTGCATTGTCTTGATTAAAAGAAAACTGACTGATGAATACTGAATAATAACTATGTCTTGCAAATGAGACTTTCTTTGTGGGAAGCATGCACAAAGGAAGCGTGAATAGTTTACAGAAGCTCTGACAGGAAGTAGCTCTAGTAAAGATTTGAGGGAATGTGTGGTACCGTGTTGGGGCTGTCCGTTGTCAGACTGGATGATGTATAGGATCTCAGAGTCACTGGCTCCTTTATACTCAGCCTTAAGATGTTTCTTGGACAGCTGCACCATCCCTCCTTCTCTCACCCAGGTCTTAGGAACTGAGCGCATGTGAGGAGCAAGTCCATTCTATAGAAACAAATCACAAACGCTGTTGCCATTTAATGCCATGGTACAGTGTGTTTTACATCAGTCACTAGCAATTTCTACAACACAATACTGTCATTGGATATAATGTAAAATCAATGGATGGAAAAACACATTAATATTGTTAGTTAGTTGGCTATATGAACTCATTCCTTTCAATCAGCTCAGAAAAAAAAAAAAACTTAATTACTTGATATAAGCTGCTAATAAACATTACATGCTTCAGCCAACCTCTACTGATCCAGAACACCACTGCATTAATCTCTCAAGTTCTCATGTTCCACAGTATGACAAGCGCTTGACGTTAATTTTAGTGCTACTACCCTGGATTAACCTCATGTTCTGTGATTGCTTATAACATATGACCCATTAAATATTTGATTATTTTTTGTGTTGATATTGTTTTATAGTCATTAAGGATATTATCAGCTTTCTAAAATTTGCACTTTGAAATGTTGGAGGGTTGAAGCTTAAATGTTTTTATTTCCAGTCTACTGGTCAAAAGAAAGAAAACAGCATTTAAAACCTCTGAACCATGAAGTAAAGTCAATTTTACCAAACAGAACATTAAGGAATTGCATGAATGAATGATTTACTTTGATTTTTGTAGTACATTCTTTTCCCACAAGGTCACTTTACACTTTGCATAAAAAAAACAGGTTGTAAAAAAAGAGGCGAAAATTAAGAAAGAATGGAGTTGAGATTTAAAAGAGGACAGTTGTGGGATTTCAAAGTAGGAGGGTTATACCACATAAATGTGTGAGAGAGATTAAGCCAAATAATCTAAACTCATTATAAAAGAAGAAATCCTTCCATCATATCTCACTTCCACCACATCCTGATAAGACAAGTGAGACATCCCTTAGATTCCAGTCCGTGTCTGTCTTATGAGCACCTTAGGAGCATCAAGCATCTCTTTTCATATATCATCAGTTGCTTAGAAGATCATCAAAAGCACAGAAGGATGGTGAGATGAAAGCTCAGGGGGAATACCTTGGCAACACTTCTAACATAACTACGCTCAGGAAGATCTGCAGCATTCACAGTGGCTCAGGTGTGATGAGATGGTGTGCGTTCTTTCTACCATTGTGATGATCTTTTCATAACATGGTAGTGAGGAACTGAGAAGGTAGAATTTGGTGTATAGCTCAAACCATACAATTTCAAGTTGAATATAAAGCTTGGCATTATAATTAAAGTTCAGGAATTAGTGTGGCACAAAATGTCAGGGGAAACCAATGGCGAATAGAGTATCAGAGAAGTCAATAGTATTTCACATTTTGCCCAAATATTTGAGTTCGCACCAGGGCGGATTCTGGGCTTGTGTGAGGGCGGGGCTTATAATCACGTATTTGCTTTCAACTAAACGAACTCCTTCCGAACCGTGGATCAAAATGGTGGGCACTAGGTTCTGTTTTCAATTATTTTCATTAGTTGCTAACAGTCAAGTGGTGAAGAACAGTGCTTTTCGGTTGCATGACATGTCACTGTGCAGGAACACCTGCAAACATACAGTATAAGAAGAGTTTCATCCATGCAGGACAGCATGAGATGTGCATTTTTCATGATGCTCTCAGTGCAAGCTCTTACATCACAAATGTGAGCTAATGACAGTGTTCCTGGGCTATGAAGTCTAGTTTTATACATCACTAAAGTACACCATATCCATAACAACCCTTTCCCCTCTATCACAAAACTCGAAACAGGAGGTAATATGACAAATTGAACCAATCAGATCAATCGGCATGCAGTGCTGAGAGAGGACAGCTTCAACACTACAGGGTGTCCCAAAAGTCTCTGTACATAGGGGACTATGTATGTATTGTGCCTTTGTCAGTGGACGTTTGTGGACGTCCACTTCTCAGTTCGTCCGTCCGTAACACGTCCAGTCTTTTCGAATTTGTTAATAAGTTTGGCAGCAGTGTCGTGTGTGATGTGCTGGCCATGTTTCCTATTAAAGTCCATCATAACCTTGCAACAGCTTCCTGATCCAGCCATGAGAATGATTTTAATTTCAATATATGCATACATATGTATGTGTATATATATATATATATATATATATATATATATATATATATATATATGTATATGTGTATATATATATATATATATATATATATATATATATATATATACACACACACACTATAAACTAAGTATGAAAAATTTTGGAAGACATTTTGCTAAAAGGTATTAATTTCCTCTATGTATGGAGACATTTGAAACACACTGTATATCTGGATCATGTCATGGTTTGGTTGAAGCATGCCCCAGACCACTGTTTCCAAGAGGAGCACGGAATGGTTCTCAGCACAGCTCCCAGGTGTGAAAACAGCAGTCTTACTTCACCAAATGTAGTGTAGAATCCCTTGGATGAGAGTGTGAAAATGAATTTGCCCTATAATCAGGAGTTCACAAGTTTGAATCCCAATAAAGACACAGCTATCTGTGGCTGGGAGCCTGGGGAGCAAAATTGGAGGGCGGGACAGCCTGGTCAATCACACCTGTGGGCATCTGTGCGCTCATTTTCCTCCAAATTAGATAGAAAATGGGGTTGGGGGGTGGGGTTGGTTTGGGGAATAGACTTAATGACGTGTTTAAGTTAGCAGAAACAGACCACATCAATAGAGTTGAACTTTTTCAAGGGGATTTCCAGGACCTTCATGGCCTTAATCAGGGATTAATCACCACTACCAGCCAACAAAACACCCTGCTTTGCTTCAGAAAGTCCAAAAGCTTTTCACTTTTTAATTGCTTTTAAATGAAAGCATTCCACCTTTTCTTTCTTTTTCCTCCCCCCATTCATTGTGAACAAACTGAATGACTACCTGCTCTTGTTCCAGGAGTAAAATCCTTCGCATCCTGAGCTGAAGCTGCAATCAGTCAGCTAACTGCTGGCCCATTGTTATTTTATGGCTGGTGTCTCTCACAGCGTCTCACGATTTCATTTACCGAGTCCAAAGCTTCATTGTGTAATTCCATGCATCAGGAATAAAAACCTAAGAAAGTCTTTTTTTATGTAGCTGAAATATGGTGAGAGGCAATGTGATAAATACAAAGGAGATCCATGAGTGAGTGTGAGGAGAAAGGCACTAGAGCCTGAAGGGATGAAAAGAAAGACAAGAGGAGACAGTGGTGGTTGGACCATGACCAAAGTGGGAAACACTCCTATCAGTCTAGACATCAGCGGGGCTGAGGGCGACACGTGTCTGGTCTTGTTCCGGAAGCTGACAGCATCTGAATGAGTGAGATATGATGATAGCATTGTGTGTGTGTGTGTGTGTGTGTGTAAGGGCTCTGCCAAACATGTCATTCGAGGACGACTTAAGCTGTGACATGATCTACTGTGTACTCTTGACAACTTTTCAGTTGGACTAACGTTATACAAATGTAAATACATAAATATGTAACTGTTTATTCTTATCTTACAAGTTGTTAGTTACATTTAAATTATTTTTCATGGATGCACCAAAAAAAAACACTGATAATTATACTACAGTCCTAAATTAATAATAAAATCTCACTTCCACTGCACCTTATGGTTTCTGTTACACATCTACACAGATCTTACTTGCACTCCGACTGTTTATCACCGCATGTTCATTGTGAGTGAGGAGCAACGCAGCCTCGTTACTAATAGATCACTTGCAGATTGCTCCAGTTATAATAAACGACAGAAGTTACACTGCAAGCGCGCAAATAATATAATGACAATAAACTTGATTATAACTGAACCTCTTAAGCAACTCGCACCAGTTTCCCCAACCCCTTGAACAGTGGAGCATGTTGGATATAAACATGAGTTTGTGCTCATTCATCACTGTCGTGCTTCCACGCTACACAAGCGCCACTTTGTAAGGTTTGCAGGTTACAATCTTCTACACTACATTTAATATAAAATGCTTCCCTGCCTTGAGGACTTGGAACTTGCACACTATTTTCTGCTGTCACTGATGATGACTGAGGCATGTTGGACATAAAAGGAAACTTTGACTCTGAGTATTCTGCTAAAGCTAGCATAGACGTCATGTGCCATCGTCTGGCTTATACTTCCGGATAGTAAAAAACTGCTCATGTTCCATTTGAGACGATACTACCCTTCTAAAATTCATAGACTAGATGGCAGAGCGTATAGTGCAAGTGTATAGTATTCAATTTGGGACACAACTTTGGTCTGTACTCTCTGGTGCGTGTTTTCGGAACAGAAGTAACACAATGAGTAAACATGTCCCGTGCCGTTAGCAGACCAACTAGTCAATAATGAGATTCGTTGACAATGATTTTCATAATCGATTATTATCAATTTTATCGATTAGTTCTTGCAGCTCTATTTACATAGCAGTATTTACATAGCATGTATAGCATGTATAGTATGTAAGTGTAGCATGTATTTTACTACCTTATATTCTCATATGCCTCAATTTCATTGTAGTTTTCTCTTATTATGTCCATATTATATTAGTATTACCTTTCCATGTGTTAAAAAAATATATATATTTTTTGCCTGTGTTGTGTTAATTTAAGGGCATCTGGATATAAGATTTTTATCATAGAGCAGACACTTTATTACAGACTCCACCCTGGGAAACTAACAGCTTGAACATGGGGTAAGTGTTATATTTTTTAGAAAGTTTTGAATACGTTTCATCTAACAAAGAAAATCCTAGCAGGCAGAGAGAAAAAAACAGGCTTTTATCACAAAAACCCTATTGTATGTTGGTAGACAAGATGGCTGTATGCTAACAGCAAAAAAGATAAGCACCACGTTCTACCCTGCTCCTTTACTGACCAGAGTTAACAGCCCCACCCAAACTGAATTCACGGTCATAGAAAGTCAGAGAAAAACTCTTTCACATCCCACATCCATTCACCCTCAATGAACTGGCTTTCCCGTGTGTATTTGCATTTTGTCTAAACTGTAAATGTTGGCACTTCTTTAAAATAATTTTAATAGCGTTTTATCCATATGATTTTTTTGTGGTTGGAACAAAACTGAGCATATCAAAAAGCTGCTCCATAGTGTCTCTAGCATGAGGTGTACCTATGCAATACTGAAAGATTTTCTGAATTTTAGCAAATTCAGCAGTCAAAAAAACAACCAACAGCCCACTGTATTTTATAAAAAATTTGCCTACAAAATCAAGTACTCCATGTCATAATCCTACAGATTGATAACCATTGCTTACCCTCTGAGCAATGTTGACATGGACGAGGACATTTTGGTAGCTGTGTCCATCGTTGATCTGCAGAAGAAGTCTGTCCTGCTCTCCACTGCTGCCATCGTGAATGTACTGGAGTTGTTCACGCACCAGCTCTTCCAGTTTAAAACGCGACACCTGCCCATCTCCGTGGACTCGAGTCAGGCGGCCATGTTGGGGAGGCTCCAGAACCATTAAAAGTACGTCTTGAGGGTTGTCATAGTCCTCAATATGAAGAACAGACCTAGTAAGGACGAATGTTTCACCGGGCTCAATGTAAATGGGTTGGTTGGTTAACACTACAGGTGGCTGTGGGAGAGGAAAGAAATTAAGTTCATTTTAAAATCATTTTAGGAGAACATGTGAACAAACGCTTTCAAAACGAAGCAATGAGAATAGTTATTATAACACAATGACAGATTTAGAAGATTAACTATGTGACAAAATTTTCCAGCACCTATTCAAAGGGTCGGACTCAAATGTGCATTTGCTTCAGCTGAGTTGCCGTTAACTAGCATGATATTACCCAGAAGTATTAAAAGCACCCACACTACATAAATGTTAGCACACTGCATAAATGCAAAAAATCTTAGCAAGTATGAACATCTTGAATATAAGCAAATTCAATCAATATTTCTTTTTATTAGATCATTTTTAAATGACTATCAATCCTATTTCTAAACATTTAAGTCATTTCATGCTTTAAAAATATCTTATTCTATTTTATAGCACATTCTATAGCGCATTTATTTCTAAAAGGAAATAAATCAGTTTCAAGCCTGTTATATAATAATCACATAATGAGAAATATTCGATTTCCTTTATTCACGATATCTTTAAAAAAATTTTGCAGTACAAATTCTTTAACTCAAGTAGAAGTACAGTTACGCTTTGAAATGAACACTGTGCTAAAGTTGTGTTAAAGCTTCACACAGCTTCAAAATGTACTCAAAATGTGAAAATAACTGACTTTCGTTACTGATGATAAATCAGCGTCTTTTCCCCAAGGAAGCAGGGAAAGTGAAAGGCTAACTAACAAGAGCTTTATTGCTAATCTCAAACGTTAGCTAGCATGATGATAACACTGATGACCCAATCTAGCTGTTTTCTAATACAAGTGTACGTGGCAGTAGATAGATTATAATGATGAGTATTAGTTTTCTTTCTTGCTGTCATGTCTGTTAAACTTTAGCTTTGTTTCGAGTTTAGATCTTGTCTAATGTTAAAAAAGTCAGCTTAGGACTTTTAAAGAAAAGAGTAGTGACACAGTACTTAAAATGTAATGAGCAGAAAGTAAAAGTTTTTCTTTTGAAATGTATTGAATAAAAAACTCAAGTAGAGATAACTGTACTGTGTTACTTCCCATCTCTGATATTACGGTCCTTTAGCATTATGTATTATGGGATGGAAGGAGAACAAGAAGGGGAAAGATCATGGGGTTTTGCTCTAAGGAGAAGCATGTTAATCTCTTTTCCTGACTGGCTTGTGCTGTGAGCTGCTGAAGACCACCCAGAAACATTCCACATTTCACAGCTAGAGACTGAAATTAGATAACAGGCTAATTAAAATGGCCTTAAAAGATTTTATCAAACAGAACAAAGTGCGAAAGTAAAGAATCCAGCGCAGCTTTGGAAGAGGAAGATGGAAGGTTTACTGCAAACAAACAAAAAGGGGTTCAAACGATAATGATGTTCTTAATCACTAGCCGAGATCTGCTTTGCATGTTTAATGAATTGGAATAATCTTAATAGCCCAAGCTGTGACTGAAAAATAGAACTGATTTTATGTAACTGACTTCATAAATGAATATAAATTGCAATATAACAGGTGATAAGCGTGATAGTAAATTAAATTGTGTATAAATTGTTCACACATACAAGGTGTAACTATGGGTGGAAAGTGGTCTGAATTATGTATAAATTATAATATTCACTTGTAATTTATATTCATTTTATAAACAAAATTGGTTCATATTTATGCTAGAAGCTGGTATGTAATATATCAAATAAATCTGCGGCAAACCATTTTAAAATGTTTGGTTTGTTTGTGGAGAAAATTACAAGTTTACAGTTTAACATTTAATATGTAAAAATATGTGTTTTGAGCTTAATGATTTTTTTTTCCTCAAACATAAAAATGTTTTTAAGTAGAACTTTCAGCAATGCCGTGTCAAAATTATTGGCACCCTAAAAGTAATATTTGGTGTAGAGAATAACAGCACTGAGCCCAATCCTCTAATTTCTAAGGAGACATTGGAGAATCTTGATCTTCTTGATTTCTAGCGTGTTAGGTTTGTGAATGTTGCACCTCGACTCAGACCACGGGTTAAGTTCAAATCCTGAGGCCGAGATGGCCACTGACTATACAACCATTTTTGGATGTATGTTTGGGATTATCTATCTATCATTACTTAACCTCATAGAAAAGGGTTTGTATGTGTATTCCAGGCAAAAAAAAAAACCCCCCAAAAAAAAACATTTCACATAGCCTAAGAGCAAATTCTGACAAGGAGAACTTGACATCAACGGCATTGACAGGGATGCCTCCACCACAAATCTAGTCCTTCTTGTTATTAATTTGTATGACCTTAAAATATACTTCAAACAGAAAAAAAGAAGAAAAAATATTTCAGACATTTGACCTTGCTGTGACCTTGACCCTGTTTGGATCAATTCCAAAATCGAATCAGTTCAGCTGCCGGGTATAATCATAATTCCTCATAAATCGTACAAACATTCATCCACTTGTTCTTGAGAAATAGCACTAATTAGAATCTCAGATGGACAATCCAAAAGTTCACTTTAAAAACGTGAGTAAACTCAACTTGAACATAACCTTCGTTTCAACTCAAAAAGTTTTACAAGTCAAGACAATGGATTACTTTAAGTTTAATTTTTGAAAACTTATAAACTTAAGTTATAATATCCAAAACTTGTCATGACAACTGGATTTAAAGAGAATAAATAAGTTCACATAACTTAATGGGACTACCATGTTTTATAGTGCAGAGCAAAGATCGAGTGAAAATTCTGAATTGTTTTCTGTATTCCTTATTTGATAGTCAATTTTGTCTGTTCTCTTGAAGAAGCGAAATACGTCCCGAGCAGACTGTATGCGATGTCATTTGCGTACACACAACTGCCAAAACTTTCATTAGAATGGGTTTGTGCGTGCGTGCGTGTACATCCCTGCTCCATCAATTTATATGTGCATATAGATGAATATAAACAAACAGATGACGTGTAACACTATACACTATGTTCAATTGAAAATGGCAGTGTAATTTTATCCAAGGCTTAATACATGCATGGAAAACCTAAATATATAAATTCATTTTCATGCATTTACCCAGTTTTCATTTCACACTCTATTTTACAGAAAATATAGCACAATTAATGTCACAGTCATGCCACGGAGCCTTTCAATTGAACTAAAGCTCGAGCAGCCAAATGAACATTAACAATTTGGGCAAGTAAGTGTTCCTTAGGCTTTTTCAACATTCTCTCTCTCGCTCTCTCTCTCTCCCCCCCCCTCTCTCTCTCTCTCCCCCCAAGACTTGTTCACCAAATATAAGCATTACCTCCTTCCTCAGCAAAGATGAAATGATAAAAAAGATTCACAGTGCTCCTGGAGATGGTTGAAACATGATCAATTCAGAAGGGGCAGTAATATATTTTGTGCGGTTGCAGTATTCTGATCCTGCAGTGGCCTCCAGTTCAGAGAGCTTGAGTTTCTCCAAGTGTGTATGTGAGCGTGAGGTTACATAAAGTCACACAGATGCATAGACAGACCTCAGGAGACTGCAGATGCAAGTGATATATTTAGGAAATGTAATCAGGGGGCAGGAAGGAGGGCGTCAGACAGAGAAAGAGGGAATCTGTTATTTTCCAAAATATCAGTGAGTTACTATAGCCAGCTCTGACTGAAGTTTAAGATGCATTCGATCAATGTAGGATCCTGATCGGAGTGGTACACACACACACACACACACACACACACACAGGCTTATTTTATTTCTGTCGGAGCGCATGCAATCAAACCACCATTACTTACCCAAGTACTTTGTGTGTGTGTGTGTGTGTGTGTGTGTGGGCAAGTACCTGCCGAGACACAGCCTGTAAATTAACAGTCTGCGGCTCAGAGAACAGCTGTGGATCCGCCGCTCTCAAAGTGAACTGGCCAGCCCTGAAAAAAAAATCATAAATGATTCAATATCATATTATTTTAAGACTAATTGTGTTTGTGTGTGTGAATTTAAAGAACTGAGAAAGAAATAGAGAAAAAAAGAAAAAAGAAATAAAATAGAATGACAGATGTAAGAAAGGGAAACGTTTAAATGTATGTAGCCTTAGTGTGTGTGTGTGTGTGTGTGTGTGTGTGTGTGTGTGTGTGTGTGTGTGCGTGTTTAATTGCAGTAATTAAAGCTAATGAATTCTCACATTCTCGGTCTCTCTGTCTCTCTCTCTCTCACACACACACACACACACACACACACACACACACACACACACAGATATTATTCTGTCTTACTTGTTTTAATTCTGTATTACTACTATATCAATGTGAATTAACAATGCATTATAAGGGTTTAAGTGAAAATCAATAATTAATTAAGAAAAAAATCAGCTGTTTTGATTTTGACCTTTCAAATACTTCTTATCAACTTCAAAGACACTGACTGATTTTTTTATTTTATTTTGCCCAACTACTAAAAACCAAAAACATTTCAGTTAGTTCAGTGACTGTATCAGTCTCACATGCTCTTCATACATTTAAATGACTTTAAAAAGTTATTTATTAGACATGTGTATGAATTCAAAAGAACAAGAGTGATGTGATTGGCTTCCGATGCATTTTATTTTACCCTAACTCTGAGAATTTGCAAGTGTTACAGTAGATAATTTTGAAAAAACAAAAAACAAAAGCACTGATTTGTAATTTTAGTTAGTTTTCAGTTTGAAATACCTCAGTCTGTGTGGACGGTTTTAAACTTCCCATCAAGTATATTTTATCTTCTTCCTTTTTTATTAAGTGACACTCATACTCTTTCATTAGTACAGTATATTGAAGTAGTATATTTTAGTTGAATTGTATTTTTATGTACATTTTCCACCCCTATATAACAATAACACTAATCTTAGTAATCAAAAAAGTAATTTAAAAAAAAACAAAAAAAACAAACATAAAGGAACTGTTCAATGGGATCTAGCCACAAATCTCAAAGAAGTCTTATATTGCTATCTAAATACATGTCCTCATAAACATAAGCACATAACACACACTCTACACACACAGTACTGTCAAGCTGCCACTGTTGGGTCCTTGAGCAAGACCCTTAACTCTCACCTTAACTCTCATCTGCTCAGCTCAATTGTAAATTGTTTTGGATAAAAACATTTGCCGAATGACGTAAATATAAGCTGAGACGTCAAGTGTGTAACATGCATGTTATGATCATTCAAATGAAATACAAAATTAAAACATCACACATGATTTAATGGGATTATGGGCAAACCGTTATGACACTTCCACTCACTTGATTTGGGCTGCGGTGTGGACGAAGCGCACAGCTCTGTTTTTCACCTGCGAGAGGGTGAATGTGTCGTCGCTGTGCAGCGCTCTCTCTCGCCCGTCCTCCAGCACTGTTAGCTGGCCGTTACTTGGAGGCTGTACCAGCTGCAGTTGCAGGCTCTCTGATTGGCTGTCGGAATCTTTGACTGACAGGAGCGCAGGGTCCAGAGGGGTCACTCCACCGATAGAGACCAGAAATGAGCCGGTGATGTGGAGAGATGGAGCATGAGTGTTTGCTTAAAAAAAGAAAAAAGATAAAGCGAGAGATTAAAAACAGGACCCATAGTTTATAATGTGTATTCAAATTCAAATTTTATTTGTCTCACACACAACCATACACACTACGGCGTGTAGTGGAATGCTTTTTATGACTGTCCATGATATAAACTAGAATTTACATAGACTAGAATTAATTGTATACAATCAGAAAAAGGAAACATATTTATAAAGTATAAAAATATAATGTAAGGATATAAAGATGGGTGGCTGTGGCTGTGTAAGGGCTGATAATGAATTATACGATATACCAGAAAGCTTTTTTTTCCCACTATAGTAAAACAATTGCTGTGACTGAACTTTTTTTTGGACTGAATTTTTTTTTTGTTAATGCTTTTCTGGTTACATTAATTTTACAGTACTTTTTTTCAAGATAGCACCTTTTTTATATATACATATTCACAATAAAACTGTCAGCCATGTTAAAAGATTAGACAAATAACACTATAACCAAAATGTTATTCTACTGGACAATACTATGTATGTTTTACAAATATTTCTTAAGGGTATCTTATTAAATAGTTAAAAACAACTGAATGTGTCATTTTAAACCACTGAAAAACATTTCCATACCTAGAGGAAGCTAACACTTTTTAGCAGAATGTCTTACAAAATGTTCATACTTTTGAATTATATATATATATATATATATACACACACACACACACACACACACACACACACACACACACACACAGATAGCCTTTATGAACGCATTTGACAAAAGGGAGGGCCTTCAGGAATATCACTAAAAGGGACGTATAGCAATCTGATGGAGACTATTAAGTTAATTTATTATGTGATGGAAACCATCAGGAATTTTCCTAATGGATTTCCTAAAGAGATTTCCCTGATGGAGTATTGATTCCTATAATCAAGGAATGGTTTATTTAGCCAAACCTGTCAGAATATACGTCAACACCATAACAACCACAGCTTTGTTCAACACTAACATTAGTTGAACAATATATTAGAACTCAGGCACGCACAAAGAGTAAACCATTCAAAAATCCAGTTTTTGAGATCAGAGGTATAGTTTAGGGGCAATATCTGACTGTATTGTAGTATAATTATATACAAGTCTAAGCACCCAGTCTAACCAAACAAATGAACTTTCAATCTTTAACAAGATAAATTAAAGTGCAGTATTACCTTGGCATTCTCTGCTCTTCTTGTCAGCATAGTATCCATGACCACAGTCTGGAGTGCACAGCCCATTCTTGACAAACATGTTCTCAGAACAAATACGGCACTGTCCCACACTCATACACTCCACACAACTAGAAGGGCATGCTGGGAAATATGACAGCACAGAGAAGTCAGGTGAGCTTCTGTTTGATTGTAATATGAGGCATATTTATACCTAAATGAAAAGACTGTAAAATCACTGCACATTATTTGCAGCATCTAATCAGTATAATAATTATGCTTTGTTTGAGCTCATTAAATACAACAGCTGCATCATCACAGTGTAAATATTTGAGTTGATTAAAACGGAATATTTAAGAATCTCATTAAATTGTGAATTACACACCAACACATTGCTGTGTGGCCGGATCGAGGATGTAGTGGCTGCCACAGTTCAGCACGCACTGGCCGTTCAAAGAGGCGTAAGGAAGTTGGCATTGAAGACATCGTCCAGGACCTTGGCATTGTTTACAGTGATCATCACAATCTGTGGGGGGAAATGATGAGAAATATTTACATTTTAAAGGAATACAGCAGCATTGTTTCAACCTAATCTAATCAACTGCTTCTACAGTGTATGTGTAATGGACACGTATTTGTAAAAAAAAAAAGAAAAAGAAAAAAAAGTGCTCATACATTCTTCATTCACTTACTGAACCACATGTATTTGTGGCTATCGTGGACCCAAAGAATACCACAGAAAAATGTTACTGTATTGCTTCAGTGATTGACAGTTGGACAAAATAAATCAGCTCTCATGTTAGAGTGTAATAGACTTTTTCACATATGTTTAATGTTTATTTGGGGACTTCAACTGCTCTTCTATTGTAACATTATAATTTTATAACACTTAATTTCCTTCAAAGATTTCCAAAGCAAAATGTCACCATTCCCTGCTTCGCATTCTGGTCTCCACAGCAATGAAAGCCATGTGCTCGTCTCTCCCCCTGTCCTGTCATTGGCTTGTTACCTGACTGTGTCCACCTCTCCTGTATTAGTCCTTGATTAGTTTGTCTATGTACAGCCTATTGTGTTCCTGTTCATTGCAACACAATGAATCAAGCATTATTGTTACTTTATACCACAGCAGTGCTGAATTCTCAGATCTGATAAGAAGTCAGAAGGTATTGTTTAATTTGCTATAATAGCATAGCTTTTGGCTGAAATTCAAATTATGGGTTTGTATTAAATGCGGTCGTTCTAATACGTTATAGTTTTGTTCACTTGGTGTAAGCACCATGTAATTCAAGTCTGATAATAAACAGATAAAAATGATGTTCTTATCTGTTAAAAAATGTAGCCTTCTTTTTAGCATGTTTCTTTGTACTTTCTGGTTTTGACTTTTGTCTGTTTTTGACATAGATTATGAATTATGGCTTTTTTTAAACTCTGTTTGCTTGTACTTGGACCCTAGCTATCTAATCACTTAGATTCACTCAAATACAGCTCATACCCAGTTTGCACACTTGTGTCTTGCCTCGCTGCATGCAGCAAATTATTTACTAATATGACAGCTCAGTTTTTGCTCTGGTATGCATTATGTTTATTCCTGGGGGAACCTGAAATGTCATCCATGCACACATGTAAGCACAATAGAAACATATTCATGAGATCGGTTCCACTGCCGGTATGACTCAATCTGTTTCCAATTACTGTCTCAAATGTTTCACATTCTTAGTGCCCATTGCAGCATTAAATACAATGAAATCATGCACACTGACAAAAAATAGCCGAGTCTCTATTTGGCATCAAGCACTGCCATTAAAACCTGGCTGAGTGAGGTCACGGAAGGTGACACTTACAAGCGCAGACTCAGCTGTCTATAGTCCATAACTACTGAGAATGAAATTAAAATGTATTCAGAGAGAAAATCTGTGAAATTTATATTCACATAAAAAGTTTATTATCTAGTTGGCCACTTACTTAGGCATCTCACCCCGTCCTGGTAGGACCCTGGAGAGCATGATGGAACGCAGACTCCATTCTGCAGGACGTGACCTTCCATACACTGCAGACAATCAGTGCGGAGAGGACCCCGACATGCGTTACAGCTCCAGTCACACTCTGAGAGAGATATACACACAGAGACAAAAAAGACAGGATGAGATGAGGAATAGAAAGAGACAATGACAGAGAAGAAGAGGGAGTTAGATAAAGAGAAAGAGAGGAACATGGATTGATCCACAGTAATACGGTTATGATATTTGTGTGGTAGTCTTGTAAAACAAACTGTATGTCTCCGTGGCTTAATTCAGGCAAACAACCAAATAAAAAGGTTTCGCAAAATCATGTTTTTCTACCACATTTCAACCACCAAAACAATGTGATCGTTTTTTAATAGACTTTTAAAGCTTGCCAGAGCTTTCTTCCTACAAAGATCATGTTTGCTAGGAAGTGATTTTAACTAATGCAGTGGTGAAAACAGTCGGAATAAAAATGACCAAATCCTTGCTGGCTATGTATGATTTTCTTACACAGTGAATTTCATGCTTTGATCAAGTTGTTGTATAGCTACATGCTATAGCCAAATACACATAAGCCTGAAGAATTGAATCTTTGAATATACAATTTTCTCTCTTTCCACTTTTGGGGGTAAACAGAATTTTAAATGCTCGAATTTTACTTCTGGTTAAGATCAATTCAAAGCAGAGACAAGTTTCAGTTAGTTTTCATAACTATATATAGTAAAAAAATACATAACAGTTTCACCACATGAAGGGTTTTCCCAGTTCACCCCCCATGTTCTACTATATATACTCAGCAAAAACAGAAATGTCCCTTTTTCAGGAGATTTTGTAAAATCCAAATAAACTTTACAGATTTTTATTGGAAAGGGTTTAAACAATGTTTTTCCTGCTTGTTCAATGAATCATGAACAATTATTGCACATGCACCTGTGGAACAGTCCTTAAGACACTAATAGTTTACAGGCAGCAGACAATTAAGGTGACAGTTACAATAACAGGACACTAAAGAGACCTTTCTACTGACTGTGAAAAACACCAGAAGAAAGATGTCTAGGGTTCCTGCTCACCTGTGTGAACATGCCATAGGCCTGCTGCAGGGAGGCATGAGGACTGCAGATGTGTCCAGAGCAATAAACTGCAATGTCTGTAATGTAAGACGCCTAAGACAGTGCTATAGGGAGACAGGAAGGACAGCTGATCGTCTCTGCAGTGGAAAATTACATGTAACCATGTGTCCCCCCCAGACATGATCGAGAACTGGCGAATGTCTTGGTGGAAGAGTGGAGTAACATCTCACAGCAAGAACTGACCAATCTGGTGCAGTCCATGAGGATGAGATGCACTGAAGTACTTAAAGCAGCTGGAGGCCACCAGATACTGACTGTTACTTTTAATATTGACCCCCCCTGTGTTCAGGGACTCATTATTCCATTTCTGTTCAACTGTCTGTGATACTTGTTCAGTTTATGTCTCAGTTGTATAATGTTTTTATGTTAATACAAATATTTACACGTGTTAAGAGATTTGCTGGAAATAAAAGCAGTTGAATGTGAGAGGACGTTTCTTTTTTTTCCCTTGAGATGTGTTTTACTTTGCCAGTTTGTTGGTTTTGTGTAAGAAAGAAGGCAACAATTCAGACAGGCACACATCTAACATCTCCTCCAGACAGCAAGCTTTTAACACCAGGGCTAGAAATGGAAATCGAACCAAATGCATTGCCAATGAAATTGGAACTGAGCCGTTGCTCCTTCAAGCTACACATTTCCTCACCCTCCTGCAGGGTTAAACAAATCTAAAAGACTCCACACACATCATCCAGAGCAAATGTTCCTAATCATTCTCATCTATTTCACCTGTACCCCCTCTATTTCTTTGTATATTTTTTTAGTAGGGAAATCTATTTTATCTTCTGCCTCATCCTCCTCTCTTCATATATACATCTTGCCTTTTTCTAGTCTTCTAGTCTAGACATTTCCAACCAGCGTGGACTGTATTCAGAGATTTCATCTGTTCAGATCAGGTTCTATCTGATGATACCTGAGGTGGCTGCTTATCAAGCCAGCTAATCTGCATGCGAGCTAGTTAAAACATTAGCTATTTATTATTAATCCAGTATCAACCGACTGTACAATTTCCAAGCAGATTCTGATTAAGAAATAACGCGATGTTGGTGTTACACACTTCAAACAGGGCATGTTCAGAAAAGTACTGAAACACTGAGGAGGTTGTCAGGAAATCAATGCTAATCTTTTTTCTCCGTTTGTTTCTCTTACTGCCTCACTCTCTTTCAACCTCCTTCACAAACCTTAATCTTTTTCTCTCCTTCTTTACTCTAAACCACATCCAGGGTACTTTGAACTGGACAATCCATACAGACGAAAATCTCATTAAATCATCTCTCTCACATGAAAGGCTCGGATCAGAAAATGTTGACAATAGACTTCCTACAAAACAGTTTGTAATATCCAATAATGACAGAGCAGACTTTCTTTTGCTCAATACACACTCAACAAAGAGCTCAATCAAACAGCTCTGTAATGTGTGTTCTGCTTTTTAACAGCATAGTTAGAGTATCACAGGCTATTTTGGCATAATGGGCCATTTTAGAGAGGATTTTATTAAATATCCATCGTTGCTGGATTGTTATGTGGAATATGGATTTGGAAGAAAATATCTAGGAGGCAAAATAATCATTATGCTCCACAGGAAGACATGCTTTCTCTCTCTCTCTCTCTCTCTCTCTCTCACACACACACATAAAGAAATACATACGGAAATACAGTTTTCAAAATATGTACACTTCTACTGATGCTTATTATTAAAAATTACATTATTTAATAACTAGAAGAACTACTTGTATTTCCTATTAAAATACATCTTGATTCATATTTGCACTGAAACTATATATTTTATTAAAACTACTACGACATATATGCTCTTATTATATAGAGTCTCATTGCTTGTTACACTGAGATGATATCGATAAAATTCGACAACAGATGGTGTGATAATCTGTGTTCTCCATGTCAGATTATATTGCGAAAGTCCACCAACAACAGACTTCCAGTTCAACACAAATTACTACATCATCAATGCCATGTCATCAATCAGAGTGATCAGAGCTAGGGTTAGGGGGTTAGGGTTAGGTAATAAGAAGCTTGAGGAAATAAGAACATATTTTTGTCCTGTTCCTTACCATTGGTTTTGTTTATTTTTCACAATTGCAATGACTATATTTGTGTTCTGTGTCATCCTTTGCAGTCCTCATATTGCTGGCTTTTAGAGGATTATTATAGCAGCAGTCAAACTCTGAGATGAATCAAAATTTATGACACTGTCAGAATTGACTTTAGTTGCAATGGTACTGAATTATTTGTTGCTGGAAGTCTAATAGAGCCTTCCCATCAGACAGTGTTGTATGCATTTATAGGTAACAAATTCTCATTCCCATATTTTTTCGTTTTGTTTCCCCTGCCAAGTAAGCAGTACGTTACATATCTGTTAAACAGAGCCAAAACAGAGCTAAAAACAGTGCACACCACCAATTTATTACTTGCTTTGCTTGCCTGCTTATCGAGCTAGCTAATCTGCATACTATCTAGTTAAGAAATTTGATATTTAGTAATCTATTATCAATTGGAAACAGGCTGAAAAATTCATGCGATGTTGGTGTTACACACTACAAAGTTTGGTATGGTAACAAATTCACAATCCCATATTTTGTCTATTTGGGTTTTTTTTTTCTTTTCTATTTCCTCTGCCAAACGAGCAGTACGCTAAGTAGCTGTCCTGAATCTGTTTACCTGTTAAAAACAGGGCCTAAACAGAGCTAAAAACAGTGCAAAAATTGTTCAATTGGTCAAATGCAATCACCACAGAATCATCCTGATACAAGCAATTCTACACCGTTTATGGATTTATATACCATTTATGTCAAAGAAAGTCCATTTTACTGAGTGGTATTTCACGACATGTGCCCAACAGCAGTCACCAGCCAACATCCAGAAATCTCCTCTTACTATAATATATATATATATATATATATATATATATATATATATATATATATATATATTATAGTACATAACGGATAACATTGTATGATGGAAGACAGATGACCTGTATACAGAGGTTCTACATTCTCTGTTGATCAGAACGCCATTAGCCAGGCATTGTAGGTGCCTCTGAGCTCATGTATACAAAGATAGCAATAAGCACTCATGTCCAAGATAGCTTTATCTCTTTAATGTACTTTAGATTACAACTAAACCACATAATTGAAATTGTAAATGGATTTGACTGAACATTTTAAAAATGCACTACAACGTCATCACATTGGACATGCTCATCAGTACTGCGTCTATAATCTCACCCCTGCAGGTGTGTGTGGAGGTGTTGAGGTAGTACTGCTGGGCACAGCTCTCATACTGACACTCGCCGAACAGCAGAACTTTCGCCGGGTCTCTGCAGGACATACACACTCCTGCCATCTCACAGCTCCGACACTGACGGTCACACTCTGTGAAACACACACACACACACACACACATAGAGCAGTAATTACAGTACAGTAAGCTTAAATGCAGTACAATACTGTAAATATGTAACAATAAATAGATGCACAGGAGCACTTACTTTGACACACTTGGCTTTCATCAGCGTAGTACCCAATGGGACATTGAGAGGTGCACATACCAGATGAGGTAAGAACGTCAGGGGCCATACAAGAACTACAAGACAGAGGTCCTTCTCCACTACAGTCCGCACAGGACGCATGGCATTCTGGGAAATGCAGACATGAAAAGTAATATGGAATGATAAGCACTAGATATTATAGGCAAGGTGTGGTATTTCTCAGTCTCATGAAAGTTTCTGTTGATTTGATAAATAAGTTCAGAATTTTGCAGAAAAAGCTGCTGGGTACAGCGTTTTCCCTATCATGCCTATCATCGGGAGGTTCATATGCCAATGTTAGCCTGTGCCATCACAGCTGTAGTGTGATAAGGATGATTTCAGCAAGCGTTTAGTGACTGGCTATTCTGGAAAAGAAAAACCTGGAAAAGCTTCTGGAAATTAACCGAGAGATTGGAGACCAGTGTTTAAAGCATGCATGAGTTTCACCAACCCTTGGGTTTAGCCATGGCTCTTCCTAGTTGACAAAAAGTGTTGAGTGATTTGCTGTCAGCTCCTTTAACAGCTCTGTGCTTATGCTGAATTCTGCCTAGCTGCTTAGGATAAAAAGCATCTGCCAAATAAATAACCGTTAATGTAAAGCAAGATGCGGGCCACTCGGCTTCACTAATGAGCACAAATACTTGTGAGGAGTCTCAACACTGCTCTGTTCCTCGTGCAGTGTAATAGTTGCATAAGTCCGCCTAGATAATCAGTGGCATTTTTCAAGGCTGAGAGACTGGTGCAGCCTGGCAACTAATACCTTGGAGATTTTCTTTATAGAACTTCATTCAGTGCACAAGAGAATGTAGGACAAATTTATAAGATGCTTGAAAAACATGTACCAAGCACACACCCTCAGACTTGGCAAGGTTATACACGCAACAAGGCGATTTCATTCAGGAATCCGTCATATTTGCACACGTGCATTAGAGAGGAGAGCAGCTGTTCGCAGAAGAAGCAGTGCTGGTTATCAGCCGAGGTGATTATGTTGTTTCACAGAGCAGCAGCTGTTTATTGAAAGGCTGCATCTTGATTGAGAAATAGATTGTTTCAATTACTTCTCTCAACATATTTCAGTTTTATCTCACACTGGGTAATGTGTAATGCCTAAAAACCGCCAAGATGGATTATGATGTTACGTTGATCTCTTTCAGATTGATAGATGCTCTACTCCCTCACTACTCAATTTATATTCATTGGTTCAATGTGTCTACATTCAGTTACAGTGTTTAGGCCTCTCTATTGCTAGGGTTTCTGTGTTTGTGCCACTCTATGGGTAGAGGTTATGTGTTTGGCCATCTGCATGACCAGTGTTTCTGAGTTTGGGCCTTTGTATGTTTGGGTCTCTTTATGGCCATGGTTTCTTTGTTTGGGACTCTATATAGCCAAGGATTTCCTGTTTGGGCCACTCTATGGTCTGCATTTCTGTTCATGGTCCTCTGTATGGCCAAAATTTCTGAGTTTGGGCCTCTATATGCCAGTGTTTCTGTGTTTGGGCCTTTGCATAGCAAGGGTTACTGTGTTTGGGCCTCTCTATGGTCTCCATTTCTGTTTGTGGGCCTCTGTATGTCAGAGTTTCTGTTCGTGTGCCTTTGCATTGCCAGGGTTTCTGTGTTTGGGCCTCTGTATAGCAGAGTTTCTGTGTTTGGGCCTTTGCATAGCAAGGGTTTCTGTGTTTGGGCCTCTGTATAGTCAGCATTTCTGAGTTGGGCCTCTATATGCCAGTGTCTTTGTGTTTGGGCCTTTGCATAGCCAGAGTTTCTGTGTTTGGGCCTTTGCATAACCAGAGTTTCTGTGTTTGGGCCTCACTATGGTCTGCATTTCTGTTCGTGGGCCTTTGCATGGCCAGAGTTACTGTGTTTGGGCCTCTGTATAGCAGAGTTTCTGTGTTTGGGGCTTTGCATAGCAAGGGTTACTGTGTTTGAGCCTCTGTATAACCAGCATTTCTGTGTTTGGGCCTCTATATGCCAGTGCTTCTGTGTTTGGGCCTCTATATGCCAGTGCTTCTGTGTTTGGGCCTGTATATGCCAGTGCTTCTGTGTTTGGGCCTTTGTATGGCAGAGTTTCTGTGTCTGGGCCTCTCTACAGTCAGAATTTCTGAGTTCGGCAATCCGTATGGCAGGATTTCTCTGTATGGGCCTCTGTATGGTAGGGTTTCAGGGTTTTGGCCTCACTATGACAAGAGTTTCTGTGTTTGAGACTCTCTATGTCCATGGTCTTTTAGTTTATTACACTGTAATCGCAATAATTTACAGTTCTATGCTTGCACAGTGAACAGAAGTTCGAACGTGCGTTTAAATCTCGCCAGAGATGCAGAAAGGCACTCTTGGACCTTCAAACAGGGCTTTTAATTCTTTTTATGCTTTTAATCCACTCTGTTCTGTGCTTGGTTAGATTCTGCTTTACTCTGGATAAAAGCATCTACCAAACTCACTCTTGCAGGCTCCGTGGTACTTGAAGTGTCCCGGTGGACAGTGTTGCACACAGTGATCTCCCAGCAGCAGCATCCGGGAACCTTTACACCACAAACACACAGTCCCAGAGCCGAGCTGCAGATCCGCTGTACACCGCTGACAGCCCTCCTGACACTCTTCAAGGGAGAAGAATGGGTGCATGATTAGTACATATTGCTTGTTATTTTTTCTCTTACCCATGCAAGTACCGGGGTATAGCTTTGAACTGGGATAAATCTAACTTGAATGAACAAGTTATGTGTAAACAAAAAAGGGTGAGAAATCACAGCACCATCAGTCACACAATAATCCATTACTGTGCCCAGAGACCATGCTCAGTCAACAAAAACGATCTTTTCATCATGTTCTTTACCTTTACCTTAACCCTGGTCTTATCTGATAAGAGGAGAGAAGGCATGTTCTCAGCCACTGATAGCAGGACTGTGGCTGCATTAAAGTGATTCGGATCATGTGTGTGTGGGTGTGTGTGTCTCTCTGTGTGTGTGAGAAATAGCATACATAGAAATATTTGAATTTAGGTGAGCTGTTGAATAAGTGTGTGTTTGTGTGTGTCTATGTGTGAGGGAGAGAGAGAGAGAACAAGTACAAGATAGATGCAAAAGACAAAAAAACGTTGTGCATTTATGTGTTTCTAACATGGACTGTGCATATGTGTGTGTGTGTGTGTGTTTGTGTGTGTGTATGCGAGAGAGAGAGAGAACGAGAGAGAGTGAGAGAAAGGGTGAAGGGAGGGAGAGAGGGCGAGAGAGAGAGAGAGATTAGGTGTGTGCCAGCCTAAGGAAGAATGAAAGAATCCCAATATACCAAAACAGACTGTAATAGTGACATTCCCCGGCATAAACTAAATTTGAATATGCCACATGTCATGTTATGCAGTGTAACACAGCCTTACATCTCCAAATTCGTAGACACTATTCCTAGACAGGATACAGTATCCTGCGCGCACACACACACACACACACACACACACACACACACACACACATAGTTATATAACCCCAATTCCAAAAACGTTGGGATCCTGTGTAAAATATAAATAAAAACAGAATGCAATGATTTGCAAATCTCATAAACCCAGATGTTATTCACAGTAGAACAGAGAAAACATATCAAATGTCTAAACTGAGTAAATGTACCATTTTAAGAAAAAAACAAGGTAATTTTGAATTTGATGACCGCAACACGTCTCAAAAAGTTGGGACGGGGCAACACAAGGTTGGAAAAGTAAGTGTTACTAAAAAGAAACAGCTGGAGGAACATTTTGCAACTAATTAGCTTAATTGGCAGCAGGTCAGTAACATGATTGGGTATAAAAAGAGTTTCTTAGAGAGGCAGAGTCTCTCAGAAGTAAAGATGGGCAGAGGTTCAACAATCTGCGAAAAACTGCGTCTATGTTCCTCAGTGTATAATTGCGAAGACTATGAATATCTCATCAACTCCAGTACATAATCATCAAAATGGTCATCATGGTTAAAGTCACAGAGATCACACTTTTTCCCCATTCTGGTGTTTGATGTGAACATTACCTAAAGCTCTTGACCTGTATGTGCATGATTTTACGCACTGTGCCGTTGCCACATGATTGGCTGATTGGATAACTGCATAAATATTTAGGTGTACAGGTGTTCCTAATAAAGTGGATTTAAACTGGAACAGTTGCATAATTTTTTTCCCACATTGCTATACTTCTAAAAGTTAAAGTAGGTCCTTCTGCCCTGATGAGAGTAAAAGGGTTGAGTGGAGGTCATTCAAAAACTGCAGGAAAGTATTTATTGCACATAAACCCTTCAGACCGCATCCTTTTAAATATTAAACAGCCACCCTCTTCCTGTTGTTTACCATAATGCCAGTCGAGCAAGGTCACCTTGCAACTAGATCGCCTAATTAGCTTTAGAGTCACTGCCAGAACAGCGCCAGACACAATATCTACTCTTCTTCCAAAGACTGCTGCTGCTGTTCAGATTTTACCTAAGGTGACAAAAGTATATATACTGGGAAAGACAGATTGGCTCAATCTGAGAGAAAGGAGGCCGGAAGATCATGTTCCAGATGATTGTGGGTTTAAATCTTGGGTGTATTCCTTCTTCCTTCTATTAAAATGAATAAAATGGATTATGGATTAAAATGGGTTAACAGCTGAGATCAGAACTGACCGCATGATGAAACCTTGAAAATCTCTTTTGTCCTTGTCCAGTGTCCGAAAACAGCTTTAATCCTCTTAAAGGAATTCTCCAGAGCTTTTTACACTGACGTTTATCTTCTGCTTCTATAGTGTGTGTGTGTGTGTGTGTGTGTGTGTGTGTGTGTGTGTGAATGCTTACCACAGCAAAATTCTCTGTACTGAGAAAAGAATCGACAACCTGTTTGCTCACCTATAATGGAAGTCTAAGGGCAGTTGCTGGGACAGACAAAAACGTACCTAAAATATATTTTTTGTATGAATTCCACAGTTAAATGTATTTATAAGTATTTTAAAGCTACGAATCAGTGGAATTTTATTTTTGCTTCCAGGGATGGGACTACTTTTTCAACAAGACAAAATTTTGTGGTTATCAGCACAGTCAACGTAGCCTAAAGTAAACATGTAAGTGCCTCAGTTTCTTATTAATCATGCATGGATACCAAAAAGCCTTCATGAACAGGAATGATACTTTTTACAATATTGCTCCAAAAGTGCTGTAAGAAATTTGCTAAACTAAATAAAAATAGCTTTGGAAAGACCTTCACTTATACCTGTTTCATCCAAAGAACTTTAATGTTATTGTTACATCTGTAGTTTTCAAGTCCCCGTGAGGTACCTTGAAACGTGCAGCGTTATTAAATGTGTCACGGTGGGACAAATCGAGTGGCTCCTCCCCCTTTTTAAATTACCTCACAACCCGGGCTAAGCCGTACTGGACAGTTAAGCCACTTTTCCACTGCACGGTACGGCTCGACTCGGCTCACTTTACTTTTCTGAGCTTGCTTTTCCACTGCGGTTTAGTGACAACATGGGTGCCATCTTCCACTCGCCTTCACGCAGGAATAATGTTGTATTATCGAAGCACTGTACAAATAGACGGTCAGGGCGTATTCCAAATGCCTTTGCTGTTCACTGAACATGGACCCTATTAAGGATGTAAAACAATGGCGTTCTACAACCTACATAGTGCTCGATATGACTAATCTAGATTCAGCCCTGACAGGAGTGACTTCAATAAATGCCTGTTTGGAAATTGGTAACAAGAGACATGCAAAAATCTAAGACAGAAACCTTTGTTGTAATTTTATCTGTAATGAGATAAATTATACATCATTTTCTATTAATAGAATATTACCGTACGCAACGTATGTATGAAATGACACACATTTATTCAGGCACAATACAGAACCGCTCGTTAAGGATAATTCCCTACTCCCTCAGTGTGTGGCTCACATTCAGTATTGGCTCAGCTCGCTTGGAACCTCGACGAGGTGGTACTAAAAAAGTACCAGGTACCAGGTACTATCCACAGTGGAAAACCCCCAAAAAAGCGAGCAGAGTCGAGTTGAGCCGTACCATGAAATGGAAAAGTGCCATTAATTACCACAGAGCTGGTACAAATACCTCCTTCTTCAAAATGCATGAAGTCAAGCCGTTTCCTTCTTAAACAACTTAAAGTTGGAAAACGGAAAAAAACGCGTGTGTTCAAACAACCAAATTCACATTTATGACCCATACTTGCTGATATGATTTCTCTCAAGCAACAACAGCAAGGTGATTTTTAGAATGTTGGGGTCGGGACACTTCACATTCTAGAGAGCATTTGACTAGACAGAAAATGTGATGAGAAGCTGAAATGCAGAATGATTGTTGATCTGTATCGGTGGTAGAGAGAGACTGTACATTTTGAATGCATATATCTTCTAAATGTGAATTTTGTCATTGTTTTAGAGCACACTAGCGTATAGATAACCTTAAGGCTGACATATTCATACTAAAAGCCACAAAACTTCACTTTTGATTTCATGGAGACTTTAAATTTGTGTTACATAGTCACACATTTTACATGTAAAAGGATTTTTTAAAAAAGCATTCAAGAACTGCCATTAGACTTTTTGGGTCGCACTTTTTCCAATTAAAGTAGTTTTTCCATTCTAAGTCATTTATATATATATATATATATATATATATATATATATATATATATATATATATATATATATATATATATTTTACAGTCACTGGGCTTTTTTTGTAGTATAGGAAAATGTGTACACATTCTGATCTGCAGTAATTGCACACAGAAAACAGAAATAAAAACAGTGAGTCTGAGGAGAGGACACGCAGAAAGTTCTGTGCTAAATCTACAATCTGATCATTTATTAAAATTTATTTATACAGCTTGTGTAACATTATCTTAGAATTGGAGATGAGAACATCTGATTATGTGAGAGAGATGAAAATTGCCTCTCTGAGAAGTCCCACCAGGCATCCCTTAATAAATGAGTTGAGCTGAGGAGAGGATATGAAGCCAGTAAAAGCCCTTTTTATCTCTTTTTCAGGTGGTATAATTAAAACCTGTATATATTAATCCATTCGTTTACATAATAACCTCCCCCTGCAAAAGTCTTGCTAGCTTTGCATCTAATTGCATCTTCCGAGGAACATGCTGAATCTTGTTTAATCAATGACAACTAGCATAATTTTCCTAGTAAAAGCACAATGCAGTTGGATCTCGTGCTTGTTAAAAGTTTCATTGGAGTCTTCCAAGGTTTAATAGGAATGAGGCAAACAAGACAAACCTTTGTGGTACAGCCGTTCATCTCATTTCCGTGTTTTTATTTTTTAATTTTTTTTAAATCTGTGTTCAAACTTGTTATCATTCCTTTTCTATTTTCTATACATTGGTCTATTATGATTCTCTTATTCATATCTCCATGCTTGTTGAGGCACAACCTTACACAAGACCTGAGACACAGCAAACCTTTATGTGGTACCAGAAAGTGTTAACCATGTTGCATCAACCAAAAAAGCCAATAAAGAGAAAAGAAAAAGATTTGCTGGCCAATATAAAATCTCAAATACATCCTAGTCTCAATTATTAGCACATTGTTTATGGATAAAAACAAAGGTCATGTGACAGGAACTATATCCATCCATCCATCTTCTATACCGCTTAATCCGTTTCAGTGTCACAGGGAAACCTGGAGCCTATACCAGGGAGCATCAGGCACAAAGCAGGGTACACCCTGGACAGGGTGCCAATCCATCGCAGGTCACACAAACACATATTCATGCACCCATTCATACACTACAGACACTTTGGGCACACCAATCAGCCTACCATGCATGTCTTTGGACTGGGAGAGGAAACCAGAGTAACCAGAGTACCCAGTAACCAGAGAACATGCAAACTCCACACACACATGGTCACGGTGGGAATCGAACCCCCAACCCTGGGGTGTGAGTCAAACATGCTAACCACTAAGCCACCATGCACTAGGAACTATAATGTATATTACTACAATGTATATTACCTTGTTGTCAAAAAGACCCAACCCGTACGACTTTTAACTTCTATATTAAGCATATAAAGCTGTATGTTCAAAATATTAAGGATTAAATATTTATTTGACACCACTGTGAGGATATTGTGGCTTACTCACCACTACAGTAGCCCACAGCATTAAGGTACTGTCCTTCAGGGCAGCTGGTGCGGCAGTAGCCATTGTGTAGGCTGGTGTTAGGTGGGCAGACTGTGCAGTCAGCTTGAGAGGGACCAGAACACTCCTTACATGTTGGGTGGCAAGCTGAAAAAACAAACAACACCCTTCATATAACTATTTGAACTATTCGAATCACCTAGACCAGTGGTCACCATCCTTGTTCCTGGAGCTCTACCTTCCTGAAGACTTTTGCTCCAACCATAATCGTGCCCACCTGACCATCTAATCCTTGCTTTAAGAAGTTCAACTAAACTATGTGTTGGATTTTACTTGGAGACGAAACCTGCAGGAAGGTAGATCTCAAGGGAGAGCGTTGATGACCACTGACCTAGACCATATTGCACCAACAACTGCAGACACAGCTGTAACCTGGATTCAATTAAAATTTATGTAGTAATTGTAACACATGCAGCAAAAAAACTTGTTTAACATTTGTTAAACAAGTCAAAGCCGACACCAACAGAGTCGACAGAATGCCTCCGCCACCAAGTCTAGCTCTTCTTGTTACTAATTTGAATGCCAGAACTAGCTGTGGGAAGTGAGAGGTGAGCTGAAGAGCCCTGCATCCCATTTAACTCATTTTTATCGTCATCAAACTGTTTAGTGAACCTTCATGCCCTGTGGATGGGGTGGGGTCATCCTGAAAGAGAGCACTCCCATCAGGAGAGAAATATTCTATCACAGGATAAAGGTGATCCTTCAGAAGAACCTTGTATTGATTTGCAGTAGGAAAAATGAATGTAAATGATGCCAGCAAATTGCCTCCTGTAACATAACACCGCTACAGATATGTCCTTTAAATCACTAATGCCAAGAGAATGACTCAAAACCTGACAGGCTGATACCGAATCAAGCTGGGTCACCCAACTGAAAAGAGGTTAGCATGCTCAATTAGCTTTCCTAAATGAGCCTGACACCAAAGCCATTCGCCATCTAGCACTGGCTCAACATATTTAATGGTTTATCTTCAAAAGGCGGCCAGCAAGGAATTATACTGCCATTAACTCTAAGTATGTGGGATTCTTCTTGGCTTGTAGTTCATCTTAAAATGCCTGCAGCGTGGAATCCAACAGACTCTTAAAAGATGTTTAAAGTGCTGAGCCAAAAAGCGGTACAGGGAGCCGGATTCACGTCAGGAATTACAGCCCATTACTGGCATGTGTTGCTGAAAAGCTTTAATACGCCCCCCCCCCCCCCCCCCATGTACATTATAATGAATCTTACTGACAAACGGCAATACGCCACCACATATATTGCTTTTAAAACTGTCAGTGTCTTCGCAGTCATATTGATTCATGCGCATTTCTTTTTTCATAACAGAAAGTTTCTAGGTAACTCTTAAAAAGGTACAGGATAATTTATCTTCTAAAGCTTATTTGGGACTTTTACAGTCTGATGAGGAATGCTTTTACAAAAAAGACAGGATTTTCCTAGTGAAAATAAATAAATAAATAAATAAATAAATAAATAAATGTCAGAGAGAGTAGACAAGGACAGTACTTACCATGGCAGGTTCGGCCCTGGACATGGAAGCCATGAGGACATCGATCGAGGCATTGTCCATTGTAGAGGACACTGTGCTGAAGGCAAGAAGTACAGCTATGGGCATTTCCTGCTGTGCAATGTGAACACGACATGTGGCATTCTAAAAGGAAAACAAGTTTCTTGTGAGCAATTGCTTAAACATGGAGAACATACTGCTGTTTTTATATGATGAAACAGTTAAGTATCAAAAAGAGATTATAACTAAACTGTCACACTGGATACAAACCACTTAAGAGTCGAGTGCAAAAGTTTGCATACCCTTAGGACAAGATGAAGAAGACATTTCATTTAAAAGCAATGCAAATTCATTTTTCACAGATGTTATTTCATTATCACAAGCTGGTCAAATAAAAATCAAAATGAACCCATCGCAGGACACACTTCCACACACACATTCGCACACTACGGACAATTTAACAATGCCAATCAGCCTACAGCGCATGTCTTTGGACTGGGGGAGGAAACCCCTGAAGCACGAAGAACACGCAAACTCAGCACACACAGGGTAGAGGCAGGAATCAAACCCCCAACCCCCAGAGGTGCGAGGCAAATGTGCTAACCACTAAGCCTCAAATCAGGTCTGAAAAGTGTCATGGATAAATGCATTTGTGATTGTTGTCTCACTGCATGATGCCCTCTTGAAATTTAAGATGTTGACATTCTATTTATTTGTAAATAAACTGTAAAATAGTCTTTTTTTTTCCCACCCGGGAATCATGGGGAATGCAGACTTTTGCATTCAAACACAAACATGCTAAAAAGGCAAAGCAAGCCTAGCCAATGCCCATTACTCACAATATATCATGCCATTATATAAAGGGCACTCAACAACAAGCTCTGGCTCCGTTTGGAAAAGTGCTTGAGGCGGAACACGAGTCAGACAGGTAAAAACAAATGCAAACACACATGCTACATCTTGCCACTGATAAACACGTATCCTCTTGTAATATGGAAGTCTGCTATTGAACTGTCTGTTAATGTAGCTAAATCCTTTCACTATGTCACCCACTTTGGTATATTATCCAACCTCTGCAGCTCACACTGTCAGCCAGCAGAAAGAATCTATCTATAATTGTAATTGAGTTTATGCCCCCAAGAAGAACAACGAGCATATTAAATACCAAGCGTTGTGAAACTGTGTTCTTCACACTGAGACTACAAAGATGTAAGTAAAACAATTTCCTAGCACGCTTCTGATGAATGTCTCCGATGTGGTTCTCCTATAGATTATGCTACATTTTCAGGACTTTTGACCCGTTGAAATATGATTAAAACAAAGCCGGAGAAGAAGTTATATTGATATACCGGTCAATGGGGTACTAATTCACAGTGTCAGGAAGTGGAGTTCTTAAACTCTTAACTGATTTGTTATAAATTGTAACAGAAGAAACATTCTGGAAGAAAATGGCAAACAATTAGTGAAGAATTTCAAATGATTTCACGTGGTGCATTGATATCACATTACATCCAAATCTATGAAAATGTATTCATAATTCAAATGGGGGCTGGACTAGACGCAACCAGGCCTGATTACTGCAAACCCTGTTCAATCAAATCAACACTTAAATAGAACTTTTTCAACAGCATGAAGTTGGTTAAAAGGTCTTACCCAGTAACACACTATGCCAAAATTGAAAGAAATTCCAGAAATGATGAGGAAGAAGGTGATTGAAATACATCAGTCTGGGAAGGACTACAAAGCTATTTCAAAGGCTCTGGGACTCCAAAGAACCACAGTGAGAGCCATTATCTACAAATGGTAAAACTCGGCACAGTAGTGAACCTTCCCAGAAGTGGCCGACCTTCCAAAATTCCTCCAAGAGCACAGCAACGTCTCATCCAAGAAGTCACAAAAGAGCCAAGGACAACATCAAAGGACCTACAGGCCTCTCTTGCATCAACAAAAAAAAAATGGCATGCATGGAAGAGTGGTGAGGTGAAAACCACTGCTAACCCAGAAGAACATCAAGGCTCATATAAATTTTGCCAAAACATACTTTGATGATCCTCAAACCTTTTGGGAGAATGTTCTGTGGATTGATGAGTCGAAAGTGGAACTGTTTGAAAGACAGGGTTCCCGTTACATCTGGCATAAACCAAACACAAAATTCC